>NC_133102.1:33395967-33695967 GCF_022965805.1 Primulina eburnea
GATTTGTGTAAGATGGACCGATAACACCAGGTTCCATTCCGTGGATAGATTGATAAACTAGTTCACGCCCATGATTAAGTGATCAATGTGGATCGAAGGGTGTGATACTCCCTTTTAGAAACTAATCAAACCTCGGTCATAAAATTCATGCATGTCTACTAAGTATATCAGAGTGCGGTCTCTTTCAAACAGTACATGACCTAATTCTCCCTGATATGCTAGATTATCAGCCCTCATCCGCCCCTCGATAAATCCATGAAAAGTTTCAGTTGTTCCAAATGTTTCAAAATGCTCCCGATACATATTCACTAGACATTTCAAATCTGAGTTTTCTTTGCTTAATTTTTCTATTTCTTCCTCCATTTGTTTGATGATTATAATTTGTTTTTTCTTTGATGTCCTACTAGACTCCGTTATCCTGAAAGGAAAACATTTCAATTATGAAGACAACATAAAGATTAATGTATGACATTATAATAAACCTTAGACTCCTGTCTCTAAAATCTAAGAAACCTAGGCTCTAAGAAACCTAGGCTCTGATACCACCTCTGTGGCGCCCGGTTTAGGAATTCATAATTATTCCCTTACTAGGTGCCACATTTACCTTCAATCCTTCTATATTGAACTTCTATTTTTATTTTTACCATTATTATTATTAGAAAGATATTGTAGATAAAATTTTGAATATTTTCTACAATAATTTAAGGATTATCTACAAATATTTACATTGTTATTTCAAATATGTAAATTATTTTACAGCGGAAGTCAAACATTCATATGTGCAATTATGTTACAGCGGAAGCTTAACATTCATTTATAAACATATCATCTCAACTTTCAAATGCTCTTATTTCAGCTTCAGTTATTTTCCTCTTGTTCCAATTCGGGGGTTCCTGTGTCTGGAAATTACAATAGACGAAGAGAAACAGAGGGTTAAGTCTTTGAGGAATTAGTGAGTTTAAATCAATATATGGCTTTTAAATAACACTTCATCATAATTATACATGAAATAATTGGAATAAAAATTTAGATATTATGAATGATATGCAATGAAATAATAGATAAATGAAAATTCCAAAATTAACATTGGTGGCTCTAATTGAGCACTTTTTACGAGCCGGGTGAACCATTCTCCGGACCGAAATATTCGGTGCGCGTTGTTCAGATGAACCATATACCCGGGACTTTTGACCCGTTGTTAATTGGACTCATTTTCCGGGCCGAAGCCACGTTGTCCAGTGGACTCAATTTCCGGATCGAAATCCGTTGTCCATGACTCCATTCATCCATGATATATCAATCCATTCATAAATATGCAAGAAAATATATCAGTAATTGAAATGAACTGTGAATGATATTTGAACATTAAATAAATGCTATTGAAATTTCCAGGCCAAATGCCAATGGCTTTAATAGAAGAATGAATAGTAATTTCCTCACCTGTTAACTTACAGTTTAGGCTTTATTAATACTCCGAGTTCCTGGAGCAAGTCCTAAAAATATATTATGAATGATATTTATATGTTAGAGTTTTTAAGCAACTAGCTGATCATTTCCAGATTTTTTTTTTGTTCAAAATTTAATCCGGTTGATTTTAATTAAGTTTCAAAAATTCATATTAATTAGAAGGTATATGCAAACATTACGAAAGTTGGCCAAAAAGTCAGAAATAACCTCAGGAACATTCGGCCGTCGGAAGATCGCCGTTCCGGCGGCGCGTGGGGTACACGCGCCGATGGTGCCGGCGCGTGGCGGGCTGTCCGGCGGCCACGCGCGGCCCGTTTTTTTCCAGCATGTGTAACTTTTTATGATCTTGAATTCTCTTATTGAAAGTTTTGCCAAATTCCTAACCGAACGATACCAGATTTAAATATCGTCCTATGGTGAACTAGGGTACTCCGGCATTCCGAAAATGTTAGTTCCGGCAATATTTTAAGATGACGGGCGGTATGTACCTCATCCATGCAACAAGAGGTACAACTTTGTTATTCAAACCGACCTCTAGTTTGGTGTGTAGCTATAAGAAAAATAAACGTAAAGTACCTAGCTTGAATACGGGATACCGTAGCCGATTTGCGGAATATCTTTGTTGGATTTCCTTGTTTTCGGTCAATCCTCTTACGTCACCTCCAGCGCTATATTGTTTTACTTTATGAGGTGAATATTTGGTGATTTATTGGGATATTTCGGAAAGAGGTATGGATTTTTCTTCTATTTTTTTTCTCCCTTTTTATCTCTTCTCTTTCCTCTTCTCTCTTTCTTTCTTCCTTCCCTTTCTTCTCTCTCGGCTGATATGTGGTTTGGAGGAATGGAGTCGGCTATATATAGCCGAATTTCATGATTATCCTTTTATTTGTATTATTATTTTTTTATTATTATAATTATTAATTATTTATTAAATAGAAAAAAATCTAATGTTTATCCAAACTTAATATTATTATATTCGTGTATCTAATTATTGAACCTAATTATCTTATATTGAACTTAATAATTATTGTAATTAATTACTTAACATATATGTTGAGTTTAATTATAATATTTTATTATATTTTATTATATTTTGGTTATTTGATTTTGGAATGGGAATTTCATGGTGCTTAATGAATTTTTAAGTGTATTGTGATGTATTTTAATGTATTTCTAGATACTTTGGACAAATAAAATTTGTACCGAAAAAATAATGTGATAAAATTTTAAAAGTGTAAATAATAAAATTTATACTAATAAAAATGCATTTATGCACCTTTGTTTTTAGGGTGTCACACTCACCGAACCTGGACCCGTCTCAAACCCAACCAAATCATCCTCGAGCCCCCTGGTTCACGCTGAAAGATCTGCAAGTGCAAGAACACAAGTATGCTTCCTTTGCGCCTATGACTCCTTACTCGGCTAGGACACTTCACTCGAGCCACCACCGAGCCCAAGCCATTCTGACCCTCTACCACCCTGAGACACCGGCTAGAACACCCTAGCCAAGGCCTTAGCCCCCCGGTTGCAGCATCTCGCGACCGCGCATCATACATGCGTGGGAAGAGTCCATGCGGTCATGGACTCTTCCCTGTCAACAAGCCACGGTCTAGGACCCTAGCAGACCTTAAACTATGACCCTCACGAGCCCGAGCATGCCTGGACCAAGCCCTAGTGTAGCATGCATAACAGCCGCCCCCTTTGAAGATGCATGCGATCATGTCCCTCTTAGAAAAGACTAGGTTCTTTGTTCCCTTACCATGTTCGATTCAGCCCTCGACTCCACCTTAAAAGTTTGTATTCCACCCATAAATCATCCCAAGTTGGCAGCCTAATCCTTAGAATTCACAACGTTTAACAAACAAGTGTAAAAGTGTCAAAACTTTGTAAATAATCATTCTATCGTAAACGTAATCTAACACAAGTATTATTCATGCAAAAACAAAAAAACAAGCATATTATGGTTTGAATGATGTGTCAAAAAGGTTTAGTAGCGTGCCTTAAAATGCTCGAATACGTGATCGTTGGCGTGAGGTGCGAGGAAGGACGAACGGGCGACGAGACTCCTTGATTCTTCTTCTCCTTCTTTTCGAAATTTGGAGTTAGGTGTGGAGTGTGTGTTTTGGCTGAATGGTGAAGAAAAGACCTAGGTTTTCTATTTTATAGTTTTTAATTTGCATGATAATGGGCTTGAGTTGTGGGGTTTTATGTTTAGGAGCAATTGAGTCTATTTAATTTAGTTAAATTGGGCCCAATAACCTTTATTTAATTGTAAAATAAAAGTTTATAAAAATTAGTTTTCAAAAATAATGCCTTTGATATTTTAAAAGTCTCATTTGACCAAAACCGGTCCCAGATAAAATCGAGCTCGTCTCGTAAAATAATTCGAACTCTGACATTTTTAGAAAAAATTAGTCATTTTTAATCATATTAAGAAGTCTTGAAAATATTTAGTGAAAAAAATATTAATTCTTATTTTGGTCGTCCCTAGTCTCCTTTCCTCAGCCTATTATCGAATATTCGGGTACAATCCTTCAATTTCGTGAAATCATGTCATATAATCATTGAACATGCAATCACACCTTTAATCATATAATATAAATCAAGTAAGCATTTAAAATCAACTAAATAAAACAATTATATATTCAAATTCATTTGCCGGTTTGCGTGGACTGATTTTTCGGGTGTTACAGTACACATATTGGTTTCTTCCAGTATGGGCTGTATCAAATGATATACCTAATGGTGGTTACCACATTTGCATTATATTCATCACACAAAGCAAAGAATGTTATACCTTTAAGTTATGATCAAGTCCTACGCGTGCGGACCGACGATTTCGGTTGGGATTAATTCTAGCAAGCGGACTAGGTCAAGTTATAGTAAATGGACGAACAGTCCAAGTATCGATCCCACATAGACTATTATTTAATTACTAAGATTCGATTATTTTATTTAATCTAGGCAAACAAAAGCGAGCGATTGATTATTATTTCAACTAAGCGAATTTTTAAACGAATTTATTCTAATGTAATAACTAAATCAAATATCAGAGAAGCTTGGACGCGGGATTTTCAAATTTAAATAGAATGACCGGGAATACACAACGGTAACAAACTCTGATTAAATTCAAGCACTGAAATTATTCGACTAGCAATTATTCGAAGTCACGATGTAATCCTCTAATTTAATCATAAATCTATTTCTAGAATTTATAATCCTATTTTCATTTAACAGTCCAATTATTTCTAAATGAATTTAATTAAACAAAAACGCATGTATCAACGATAGAATTACAGCTGTCGCCTAAAATCGCACACTGAAACCGAATACTATTTCTAGTCGGTTTAACCATGTGTTGATTAATATTTTTTAAGCTAAATTTCAATCTATTCCCTTTCGAGTCAAGATCGAACAACAAACATGCAATTTAATTGGCCAAATCAAAAGCACGAAAATTACGCAAACATCAATCAATAACAAGAAATAATTATGAATTGAACGATCCAACGAATAAACAAAATCAGGCGTTTGTCCTTATCGTGGTCCCGATCACAAGAAGAACTACTCCATAAATTCAACACTAAAATCAAATTAAATGTTTGAATTCATGTATAAGAAAATAAGAAAATAAAAGAGAAGAGAAATCTCAATGACGGTGCGCGGATCTTGCGTGTGAATTGCGCTGTTTTCGCCCAAGTCGCCGCCGTCTTCAAAAAGTTCAAAGCTTGCGCTCTTCTTTTCTCTCCAAGTCGGCTGCTTTCTGAATTTTTTCAACAACCCTATTCTTTTTCTCGATTTTCCCTTTTATTCTTCCTCTAAATCTCGAGCAAATCTTCGCCAAAATCTCGATCTGATATTGCACACACGGACCCCGTGCCTGCATCCGGTGAGGGGTCCGTGTAGGCTCTGGATTTTTTTTCTTTCTCGAGAATGGCTGACACGGACCCCGTGCAGGGGTCCGTCTGGAGATCCGTCCACATACTGTAAGTTGGGTTCTCGGGTGATGAGGGACACGGACCCCGTGTAGGGGTCCGTGCCTAGGTCCGTCGAGGCTCTGTAAATTGCATCTTGCAACTGAATGGCACGGACCTGTCTCCGGGGTCCGTGCCTGGGTCCGTGTCTCTTCGGCAAAATTCTTCTTTTGTGGTTGAATGACACGGACCCTTACACGGGGTCCGTGTAAGGGTCTGTGTTTGGTTCATGCTTTCTTCCTATTCTTCCGGGTATTTCTGATGTGGCATTGCGGAGTTTGACATTTCTTTCACTTCTTTGGTTTTCACCCTCTTTTGGTCAAACCTGCAAATAGCCATAATGAGACGAAATAAGCGCAAAACTCGGAATAAAAATTCCAGATAAGCACGAATACGACAAAATAAAATCCCTAAAATGTTATATAATTCGTGCTTATCAACTCCCCCACACTTAACCCTTGTTCGTCCTCGAACAAATCAGACAAAATAAAGATGAGAAATATCTCAGATTCAGAGCTCAAGTAACACAATCAAAGCTTCTCAATTTGTCAAATCCGTTCTCCCCCAGTTAAAAGATCACGCTTCGCATATCACAAGATTCGTTTTCGTGGCAATTTAAAAATCTAACAGTCACCAGTAAAGATCAACGGAACAAGATGTGTGTAGTGTGCATGTCAGAATCGTACTAATCAGCAGTTACTTGGTTTTAGGATCACTTCTTTTTGTTTGTTATCGAACCGCCCCATATGCTTGACTTTCATACCCCTCTCTACTAAATGTTGAACGACGATGACTGGGTTAATAGGTCTTTTTAAGCTTATAACGTAAGGCCACGGTTCACGGCTACAAAAGAAGGCGTGGGAATCAAAAGTGAGAGAAGATAGAAAAAATTAATCCTGTCGCACAGTCACTTAACTTTTGACTCATCACCGACTACTGCATTTTCATCATTTTTAGAGCCCTGTCGTTTCCTTTCTTTCTCATTGTCCATCAACTTTCACCCACAGATTTTTCGGGTGTTTTCAATACTACACACTTTCTTCCCTTTTCTTTTCTTTTTGTTTCTCTTCTTTTTTTTTCTTTTTTTTTTTCAATCTTATAAAGATTCATTGACTCCTTCACACATATTTCTTCAACCCATTGGGGTATTTCAACCATTTCAATGTGTACAGGAAGTTTATTTCTCTCACAAGTGGGTAGGGAAAAGTGTATAGGATAAACTTCAGGTAGTTGATGTGGGACATTGAATAAATTACGAATGGGGGCTAATCATGTGTCATAGACACACACCATTCGATTTTTGTAGGCTCAAAAAAGGTTACTAGAGACAATAAATGATGTATCGGTTAGGCTTGAAAGGCTCAAACGGTCCAAAGATTGCCTAAATCATCCCTAAATCACCATCGTTCCTATTTTCGCTTCGAGGGCTAATCAGACAAGTTCTGGGGTTCGTTGTTCGAATCCTTTTTTTTTTTTTTTAAATTCACCTTACACCGATTTACCATTAATGAGCAAAAATCTGACCACGTGCATAGAATGAAATGTTGATACAGAACTAGTTAATGTCTGACTCTTTCCTTGAAACTACGACTCCTCTCATTCAATACTAGGCGTGAAACGATTTCCCGGGTGATCCAAAATCTAACAAATTAATCAGAATATCAAGTGAAACAGGAGTTCGTTGTCTAAAAATAATCTCATCCTACGTGAAAAGTGCTGTTAAGTGGTGTGCAACGATGTGAAACTAAACTGACCTACCCCCACACTTTGAAATCGACACTGCCCTCAGTGTAAAACAATATATATAAAAAAAATGAATGATCAAGATATGTAAAGCAAAAACACTTCCCTGGTCTGTGCGAGATATTGAAAATCGATCGCCTTGATAAATTCTCCCACACCTGATAAATTCCACCGCCAGTAGATAAATTACCTGCACCACCATTCATTGAGATGAGCTCTCGAGCAATGCTAGAAAAACAAAAAGAAAGTAAACTAGAACAGATAAAATAAACTAAAACAAGAAAGAAAAATAAGATTAAACACTGGGTTGCCTCCCAGTAAGCGCTAAATTTAGAGTCGATAGCCTGACTGTACTCCCTTGATTCAGTTTGGATCCTGCAGATCCACTGTGGTCGGCTCATCGGGTATGGCACCACCATGGTAAACCTTCAGCCTATGCCCATTCACTTTAAATGCTCCAGTCGCTTCGCTAGTGATCTCCACTGTCCCATAAGGGAAAACTTGCGTGATGGTATATGGTCCTGACCACCGTGAACGCAACTTACCTGGCATCAACTTCAGTCTAGAATTATATAATAGTACATGTTGTCCCACCGCAAATTCTCGACCGACAATGTTCTGATCATGCCAGCGTTTGGTTTTCTCTTTGTAAAGCTTGGCATTCTCATAAGCCTCCAACCGAAACTCATCCAATTCATTCAACTGCAGCACTCTATCATCAATTGTGGCTTTAGCATCAAAATTCAGAAATTTAGTTGCCCAATAAGCCTTATGTTCAAGTTCTACAGGTAGGTGACATGACTTTCCATACAACAATTTAAAAGGAGACATGCCGATGGGGGTTTTAAAAGCAGTGCGGTATGCCCACAGTGCATCGTCAAGTTTGCTAGACCATTCTTTCCTTGAAGCACCGACAGTTTTCTCAAGAATGCGCTTAATCTCTCGATTTGATACCTCGACTTGGCCACTAGTCTGGGGATGGTAAGGTGTAGCCACCTTATGTTGGACCCCATACTTTGCCAACAGACTGTCGAATTGGCGATTGCAGAAATGAGTACCCCCATCGCTAATAATGGCTCTAGGTGTTCCAAAACGTGAAAAAATGTTTTTCTTTAAAAATTGAACAACCACCTTAGAGTCATTAGTTTTGCATGCAAGTGCTTTCACCCACTTAGATACATAGTCTACAGCCACCAATATATACTTGTTCCCAAAAGAAACCGGGAACGGACCCATGAAATCTATACCCCAAACATCAAATATCTCACATACCAAAATATTATTAAGAGGCATTTCATGTCTTCTAGAGATATTACCTGTGCGCTGACAATTTGAACATTTTGTAACATACTCATGCGCATCCTTAAACAAAGTAGGCCAATAAAAACAAGACTTGAGGACTTTGGACGCAGTTCTAGTTGTTCCAAAATGGCCCCCAGCCGAACCAGCATGACAATGAAACAAAATTTCACTTACCTCTTCTTGGGGGATACATCTACGAATTATACCGTCTGCACATATTCTAAACAAATAAGTGTCCTCCCACAAATAATATTTCAAATTAGAGAAAAATTTCTTCTTTGCTGGTATGTAAAATGGGGAGGAATGAACTTACTTGATAGATAATTAACAAAGTCGGCATACCATGGTAGACTGTTGATCGCAAACAGTTGCTCATCTGGAAAACTGTCTCGAATAAGGCCAGTGTCTTGAATAGGATTCTCCAATCGTGAGAGGTGATCTGCAACTTGATTCTCAGTCCCCTTCCTATCGATTATCGTCAAGTCAAATTCCTGCAGAAGAAGGATCCAACGAATTAGCCTTGGTTTCGCATCTTTTTTAGACATTAAGTATTTCAAGGCTGAATGATCGGTGTGCACGACAACTTTGCTCCCTATTAAATATGATCGAAATTTATCCAGAGCAAAAACTATAGCAAGAAGCTCCTTTTCCGTAGTGGCATAGTTCAGTTGAGCAGCGGACAGTGTCATACTAGCATAGTAAATGACATGGATGCATTTTTCTCTCTTTTGTCCCAACACTGCCCCTAGAGCGGTGTCGCTTGCGTCACACATCACCTCAAATGGCGACCCCCAATCGGGTGCTCTCATCACAGGTGCGGTGATCAACTTCTCCTTCAGGGCCCGAAATGCCTGCACACACTCATCAGGAAAATTAAATGGCACATCTTTTATCAGCAAATTGGTCAGTGGCTTAGAAATGCAGGAAAAATCTTTGTTAAAACGTCTATAAAACCCTGCATGTCCTAAAAAACTACGCACTCCTCTGATATTTGTTGGGGCTGGGAGTTTTTCAATTACTTCAATTTTTGCCTTATCAACTTCAATCCCATTTTCAGAAATTTTGTGCCCCAACACTATCCCCTCTCTCACCATAAAGTGGCATTTTTCCCAGTTCAGCACCAAATTTGACTCCTCACATCTCTCCAAAACTTTAGACAAATTAATCAAACAAGTATCGAATGAAGAGCCAAATACAGAAAAATCGTCCATAAATATTTCAATGAAGTCCTCAATCATATCATGGAAAATTGCCATCATGCATCGTTGGAAGGTTGCTGGTGCGTTACATAGACCGAATGGCATTCGTTTATATGCAAATGTCCCATAAGGACAAGTAAAAGTAGTTTTCTCCTGATCTTCAGGGTCAATAGGAATTTGCATATAACCTGAATAATTATCCAGGAAACAGTAAAAAGGATGTCCAGCTAACCTTTCCAACATTTGATCAATAAAAGGGAGGGGGAAGTGGTCTTTACGGGTGGCATCATTAAGTTTTCTATAATCAATGCAAACACGCCACCCTGTAACAGTTCTAGTAGGGATCAATTCATTATTCTCATTCTTGACAAAAGTGATCCCACCCGTTTTCGGAACTACTTGCACTGGACTAACCCACCTACTATCAGAAATCGGGTAAATAATACCTGCGTCCAGTAGCTTAATCACCTCTTTCTTTACCACCTCTTGCATAGCTGGGTTCAGTCGTCTTTGAGGTTGGGTAGAAGTCTTGTGGTCAGCCTCCATCAGAATTTTGTGCATGCACATGGATGAACTGATCCCCTTGATGTCTGCAATGCTCCAACCTATTGCTTTGATATTCTCCCTCAGAACTCGCAGCAGCTTTTCCTCCTCCAAAGCTGTCAAAATAGATGAGACAATTACCGGCTGTTTATCATTGTCAAGCAAAAATAAATATTTCAAATGAGAAGGAAGAGGTTTCATCTCTAAGATTGGGGCTTCTTCAATGGATGACCTTAAAGGTCTTGGGACATGCCCAAGCTCCCCAATCCTAGAGTTTACCGTTCTCGAAATCGGTCTGCCTGCTTCCAGATAAAGCATGTATTCCTTAATATCCTCATTCTCCAACTCTCCTGAACATGAATCAGTCAAACAATCCTCCAAAGGATATTCACCTATCAGTACCTGCAAACTACACTCAACAAGCTCGTCAGTAGCATCAATTCTAAAACAATCAGATTTATCATTAGGATATTTGATAGACTGAAAAACATTAAACACCACACTCTCATCATTCAGTCTCAACACCAACTCACCCTTTTGTACATCTATCAGAGCTTTCCCAGTGGCTAAAAATGGTCTTCCTAAAATTAGAGGAATCTCACGATCCTCTTCCATGTCTAACACAACAAAATCCACTGGAAAAATAAACTTGTCAACTTTCACCAAAACATCCTCTACAACTCCCCTAGGAAATTTAATTGATCTATCAGCTAACTGTAGGGAAATTGTAGTTGGTTTCACTTCACCTATCCCTAGCTTCTCGAAACATGAATAAGGCATCAAGTTAATGCTTGCACCTAAATCACACAAAGCTTTAGCAAAAAATGAAGTTCCTATGGTACAGGGAATAGAGAAACTACCTGGATCCTTAAGCTTTGGAGGTAATTTATTTTGTAAAATAGCAGAACATTCCTCCGAAAGCTTAACTGTCTCAAAGTCAACCAATTTCCTCTTGTTTAATAAGATTTCTTTAAGAAATTTTGCATATGAGGGCATTTGAGCTAAAGCTTCTGCAAATGGGATATTTATGTGCAGCTTTTTGAAAATCTCAAGGAATTTTGAAAATTGAGTATCCAATTGCAGTTGCTTAGCTCTTTGGGGAAAGGGGAGCGAATTAATATCAACATTGGAGTTCAAGTTTAGGGACTTACCTTTCTCCTTCGTGTCATTGGATCCTTGCTTTGATGACTCCTTCTCCTTCGCATATTTATCGACATCAACCACCTCTTGCTTTATGGGAGACGTCACCGTGACTGCATTGACACCTTTAGGATTCTTTTCCGTGTCACTAGGTAGTGAACCCGGAGCTCGTGTAGCCATCTGTGTCGCTAGCTGCCCTAGTTGAGTCTCCACTCTTTGCATCATGGCATCATGATTTTGCCATCTCATCTCATTCCCTGCTATGTACTTTGCAAGCATGTCCTCAAGGTTTGACTTGCCATCTTGTGGCTTGAAACCGGGCGGCATAGAGGGTCCAACACCTTGTGGGGGCTTAGGTGGTTGTTGAGGAGGCTTTTGCTGCATAGGATGTTGTGGAGGATTAAACTATAATGGCACAACAGCATTTTCTGACGGTCTCCATCCGAAATTTGGATGATTCCTCCAGCCTGGATTATACGAGAAACTGTATGGATTGTTTTGCTGACGCCCCTGGTTTCCCAAATAATTTACTGAATCCCCTCCAAAACACTGTATTTCCTCACAAGGCATATCCGGCATGAATGGCATGTCACAAGATGGACCACCAACTATTTCAGCATTTCCTTGGATCTGATTCACTGACTTGACTGGTATTGACTTCTGTGCTTGTAACTGTGCCATCTGATGTGTCAATCCATCAAGTTTCGCTGTAATCGCTGTCAAAGCATCCATCTCAAGGAATTTGACCTTCTTCTCCCTTCGGTTATCTTGCCAACCCACATTGCTTTCCGCCATATTAGAAATGATTTCAAGTGCTGCGGTTGGCGTTTTCCTGTATAAACTCCCATTTGCTGCCGCATCAAGCATAGATCTCACTGAAGGATCTACCCCATAGTAAAATGTCTCCACCTGCTGGCCTACTGAAAAACCATGTCTTGGGCACATTCTCAACATCTTTTTAAACCTCGCCCATGCTGAATTCAGTGATTCCCCATCTCTCTGTCTAAATGAAGTGATTTCATTTCGCAGTTGTGTAATCTTAGTAGGGGGAAAATACCTGTGCATGAAGAACTCAACTATCCCATCCCAAGTAGTGATAGAACCAGCTGGAAGGTCGCGAAGCCACTCCATAGCTTCTCCTTGCAAGGAGAATGGAAATAGTCTGAGTCGAATGGCATCAGTACTCACCCCATTGCACTTGATCGTATCACAGATTGACAGAAAATTCTCCAGATGTGCATTGGGGTCTTCAGATGGTGCTCCACCAAACTTTACTTGCATTTGGATCATCTGGATGATGCCTGGCTTCAGCTCGAATGTATTTGCCTGAATCGTAGGGCGGATGATACTAGAACCATACCCTCCAAATGCTGGCCTATGAAGCTCCATCAGAGTGCGATTATCCTCTTCCCCGGCCATTTCCTCAACTTCTGGTTTATGGTCCAAATCAGATTCTGCTTCAGATTCAAATTCCAGAGTCAAGTTGTTATTCCTTCGAGCTCTGCGGATACTGCGGAGAGTGCTTTCAATCTCAAGATCAAGTGGCACTAGATTCCTGACGTCTTGAGCACGGCTCATATAACACGAGCTAACCCCTGAAATAAAAAATTTAAGTGCACGATTTAAGCTCCAGGAGAGAATAAGTAGAATAAGCAAAGGTAATTAAAATGCTAAAGAAAGAATAAAATAAAAAAAAAATTAAACTAAGAGTAAAAGCCTTGTCTCAAACAAATAATTTATCCTAATATCAAATAAATAGTCCCCGGTAACGGCGCCAAAAACTTGACCGACGATTTCGGTTGGGATTAATTCTAGCAACCGGACTAAGTCAAGTTATAGTAAATGGACGAACAGTCCAAGTATCGATCCCACAGAGACTATTATTTAATTACTAAGATTCGATTATTTTATTTAATCTAGGCAAACAAAAGCGAGCGATTGATTATTATTTCAACTAAGCGAATTTTTAAACGAATTTATTCTAATGTAATAACTAAATCAAATATCAGAGAAGCTTGGACGCGGGATTTTCAAATTTAAATAGAATGACCGGGAACACACAACGGTAACAAACTCTGATTAAATTCAAGCACTGAAATTATTCGACTAGCAATTATTCGAAGTCACGATGTAATCCTCTAATTTAATCATAAATCTATTTCTAGAATTTATAATCCTATTTTCATTTAACAGTCCAATTATTTCTAATTGAATTTAATTTAACAAAAACACATGCATCAACGATAGAATTACAGCTGTCGCCTAAAATCGCACACTGAAACCGAATACTATTTCTAGTCGGTTTAACCGTGTGTTGATTAATATTTTTGAAGCTAAATTTCAATCTATTCCCTTTCGAGTCAAGATCGAACAACAAACATGCAATTTAATTGTCCAAATCAAAAGCACGAAAATTACGCAAACATCAATCAATAACAAGAAATAATTATGAATTGAACGATCCAACGAATAAACAAAATCAGGCGTTTGTCCCTATCGTGGTCCCGATCACAAGAAGAACTACTCCATAAATTCAACACTAAAATCAAATTCAATGTTTGAATTCATGTATAAGAAAATAAGAAAATAAAAGAGAAGAGAAATCTCAATGACGGTGCGTGGATCTTGCGTGTGAATTGCGCTGTTTTCGCCCAAGTCGCCGCCGTCTTCAAAAAGTTCAAAGCTTGCGCTCTTCTTTTCTCTCCAAGTCGGCTGCTTTCTGAATTTTTTCAACAACCCTATTCTTTTTCTCGATTTTCCCTTTTATTCTTCCTCTAAATCTCGAGCAAATCTTCGCCAAAATCTCGATCTGATATTGCACACACGGATCCCGTGCCTGCATCCGGAGAGGGGTCCGTGTAGGCTCTGGATTTTTTTTCTTTCTCGAGAATGGCTGACACGGACCCCGTGCAGGGGTCCGTCTGGAGATCGTCCACATACTGTAAGTTGGGTTCTCGGGTGATGAGGGACACGGACCCCGTGTAGGGGTCCGTGCCTGGGTCCGTCGAGGCTCTGTAAATTGCATCTTGCAACTGAATGGCACGGACCTGTCTCCGGGGTCCGTGCCTGGGTCCGTGTCTCTTCGGCAAAATTCTTCTTTTGTGGTTGAATGACACGGACCCTTACACGGGGTCCGTGTAAGGGTCTGTGTTTGGTTCATGCTTTCTTCCTATTCTTTCGGGTATTTCTGACGTGGTATTGCGGAGTTTGACATTTCTTTCACTTCTTTGGTTTTCACCCTCTTTTGGTCAAACCTGCAAATAGCCATAATGAGACGAAATAAGCGCTAAACTCGGAATAAAAATGCCAGATAAGCACGAATACGACAAAATAAAATCCCTAAAATGTTATATAATTCGTGCTTATCACGTGCCTTATGATTTTATTATGTACTCATTAGTATTTGAATATGATTGTTGATTCTTTAGACTCACTATGCTTGGATGGTGTAGGTGAGAACTAAGAATTTAACGATTTAAACGATCATGGGGCTAAGTAGTCTAGGGAGCAAGAGGATTGCATGAAACGGTTTCCGATAACTTTATGTCCAACATGACAATTAATTAAATGCATTTACATTATGCACATTTTATTTGAATTCATGTTTTAATAAATTAGTTTTAGGATTGAATATTTTATGGTTTTAAGTTTTTCATATATAATAAAGTTTCGGCATTCTCATATGAGAAACTTGTGATAATCGAATTTTAGCATTTTTTTGTTCAAGTAGATTTTATATAAGTTTTGAGTCATGAGATTTTTTAGGCATTTGGATGCGTTGAATAATTTTAGTTTATTGCATTGTGTATTACATTTACGAGCATGACTCATGTTTTTACAAAGAAAAATCTGCATTCTTCCTCATTTAATGTATGATTAAGCATATCATCACTTATAAAAATTTATGCATATACATTCATTTTTTTTAAAAGCAAGCATGCAACATATTTTTCAACATTACATAAATATTCCATATTCATGTCAGACAAACATTTTAAACACGCATTACCAGATGTCAACGCACTTTCAGGAATGATAACACGATCCAGGTGCCCCTGAAACCATAATTTGACCATTTTACCCTCGGACCTTAAAATTTCGATCTGAATCCAACCAATTTATCGAAACACCTTAAACATGCTTTAATCATTTCTTAGATGTAAACTCGAAACCATGCATTAAATTATATAATTCTTTTTAAACTTGGACCGGAGTCCCGGTTTTGACCCGAATCAACTCAAAACTCAACCACAATTTTCCAAACTTAAACCATGACTTGACCACACCCTATAAAACCCTAAACAACATATTCCCAGACATTAAGGACCCTCAAAACTTGGCTTAACCTTGCTGAAATTTTTCTATTCTTATGGAGGTCGAAACCCTAGCCTCACCCTCAACCATATATTCGACCCTAGCTCGTACTAGAGCAGACCAGACCCTAACCGAACCCAAAAAGCGTGGACATCCGATCGGACCCATATTTGACCTGCTCCAAATATGATTCAAGCACTTAAACACCTTTTCCCTGATGTGATTGAAGTCCCTATCCAACAGACCTAGCAGCCCCCTTCAACCCATAAAAACAACGTGAACACAAATCATGAAAATCAATTTTCTTCATGTACATGTATTCAAAACGCATACAATTCATTAGATCTATAATATATCATGAAAATTCAATAAAAATACATATTATGATGTAATCGATGAGAAAAAAATATTACTGCGTGCCTTTGTGTATTAACGCTCGAAAATCTCAAGAACGATACGTAGAACAAACACTGGAGGGATTAGGGATGTAAATGAACCGAACTGTTCGCGAGCTTTTCGGATCTCGGCTCGTTAAAAAGCTCGTTCGGGCTCGTTCGTTAAGCTTATCGAGCCGAGCCCAAGCCTTATTTTGGGCTCGACAATTTTGTTGAGCCGAGCTTGAGATTAATGATGTTCGGCTCGTTAGCTCATGAACATGTTCGATAATAGGTTCGTGAGCTCAAAATTGAGCTCGGCTCGTTTAGCTGGATTGTGAGCTCGAGCTCGGCTCGTTTAAGTGGTTCTCGTTTAGGTAGATCGTGAGCTCGAATTTGAGATAATTAATGAGTTATAATATTAATATAATTATGTATGATAAATAATAATAAATTAAAATTAAAATTATATTAAAAATGTGAATGTTATGGCAATAATGGCATATTCCCGTAACCTCATCCTCATCTATTCCAAATCCCAAACCCTATTCGGCTATTCCCGTAACCTCATCTATTCCCCCCGAATCCGCGCCTCCCGACCTCCGCCCGCAGTCGCCGAGGGTCTCCGGTAGTAGCCCAGGTCCGGTCGACCATTATCGAAGCAGAAATCAGTAGATTTGAGCGTGTATAGGTAGCGAGACCCCTTTCCCGTCCACCTCTAAACTGCGTACGATTTCCGACGTTCTCCGTTCTTCCGCCGGTGCCGAAGGCTGAAAATCCTTGTACCGTCTGGGTCGACTTTGATTTAGGCGTGAATCAAGAGTTTGGAGATCGTATAGGTCGCGAACCCTAGCTTTGATTCTGATTTGGTTTCATCTCCAAATACAGTGGGCAAAACAATTAGAGACAAAAGTTCAAATGTTTCAGCCTCTCAGATGTGTTTGAATATTGCTGCTACGACAATGAATTTAGTCTACTTAAGAAACTCATATTTGTTGGATTGTTAATGCAATTATATAAATATCTATTAATGCAATTATATAAATTAATTCTAGCGTATACACTCTCACTTCGTAGAAATTAATTCTAGCGTATGTAGAGACAAAAGTTCAAAAGTTTCAATCTGTTATTGCTGCAATGCTGCTACGACAATGAATCTAGCGTATGCACTCTCACCCCTAATTAATTCTACATATGATTATACGTATATAATCTAATTATTTAAAAATATTATGGTTTGAAATTAATTATACTTTAAAGTAAATATATAAAAAAAATTAAAATATTTTAATATAATAAACTGAATATCAGACATCAAAGACAACCGACTAGATATCTAATATCGCCGCATAGAAGAAACCTTAGCATTGTGAGGTCCAAAAATACAAGGCCACGTACGTGATACATTATATAGTATTATATTATAATATGATATGGTCCAAAATTATATAGACACACGTAATTCTTTTTATTTATATATATATAATATTCATTTATTCAAAAATCTAAAGTGTATCTTACAGAAATTACAATGTTATAACACTAGCAGAAAAATCGGATTTTACTTCTGCAGGCTTTACTTAGGCAGGCTTTACTTCGGCGATAATAAATTACGAAGTAATACATTACCAATAACTTCAGTAATAACACAAGCGAAGTAAAATAATATATTTTACTTCGGATGTTTAAAAACACGGGCTTCACTTCGGCAATAATAAATTAAGAAGTAATACATTACCAATAACTTCAGTAATAACACAAGCGAAGTAAAATAATATATTTTACTGAACATTTAACGACGGTTTGTCGCTAACAAACTGTCGCTGATTTAATCTGCGACGGTTGCGACGGTTTTTGAAACAATCCGTCGCTAATAGCGAAGGTTTTTCAAACAATCCGTCGCTAACAGCGACGATTTTTAACGAGCCGAGCCCGAGCTTCATAATTTCCGAACGAGCCGAGCAAATAATTTAACGAGCCGAGCCCGAGCCTGATACTGTTCGGCTCGGCTCGGCTCATTTACATTCCTAGGAGGGATGAGGCAACGTTTCTTGTGAAGAATCCATGAAAACAAATGTGAGAGTGCTGTAATTTTCGAGATATGGTGCGGCCGTTAGGTTGAGGGGACAGACTAGGGTTGTATGTGCTTTTTTTTTTTGTAAAATAAAAGTGAAGGTTTGGGCTTAGGTTATAAAATATTAATGGTGTTGAAGCCTAGGACCAAAAATCTACTAAAGCAAGCACATTAGGCCCAATAACATGCAAGTATAATATTTTGTTTAAATACATTTTCAAAAATATTACATTAGCCCTAAAAAAGTCTTCCATTTTACTAAATATAGACTACCGGTTTAAAATATGACTCGACGTGTAAGAATACTCTGAAATTACTTATTTTGAAAATTACATAATAAATGCATCATATATTAAATAATTATTTAATAGAAACATTTTCTTTAACTGCTCCTGGTCTCCATTTCTTGTTCGAGCATCAAATACTCTAAAAGCCCTAATTTATGCAATTCTAGTAAATCGTGCAGTTAAAACACATAACCATTTTATAAACATGCATTTAAAACATTAATTAAACAAGTAATATCCTATATTTGAATGCAGTCAGGTTATGTCGTTTGAATTTCAAGACCTTTCAATTACTCTTCCCCTTAACTAGGATTTCGTCCTCGAAATTTAAAACATATTGAATAGCTCCGGGTAGAGACTCCTCATCTTAATCTCATTGTCCCAAGTAGCTTCCTCCTCCGAATGATTTAACCACTTGACTTTGACAATTTGAATCACTTTGTTCCAGAGTCTTTTTTCCTGTCTATCCAGAATCTGGGTAGGTCATTCGTCGAAAGACAGGTTCAGTGTCAACTACAAAGGCTCATAATTAGTACATGTGAAGCGCCCGACATGTACTTACGTAGGGAACATATTATGAACTCCAGCCAAATTTGGGGGAAATGAACCTATGTAGTCTAGTGTCCCAACTTTCTCGATGATCTCAAAAGGTACTATAACTCTAGGACTGAGTTTGCCTTTCTTGCAAAATCTCATTACACCCTCAATTGGTGCAACTTTCACAAACACATGGTCACCCACTACAAACTGCAGATCTCTGAGTCGCTTATCTACATAACTCTTCTGTCGGCTCTGACCAGTTTTCATCCTATCTTGGATCTTACTACTTGCTCTGATGTCTGTCTGACAATGTCTGGACCCAACTTTGCTCGTTTATCTACCTCATACCAATAGATGTTTGATAAATGTTGTTGCATGTGAAATCCACAAGAGGTAGCTTGGGTCCGTTTTTAGAATGAAAACCTGTACTAAATAGCAACTTGGTACCCAATGCCTGATGCAGACTCTTCCAGAAAGCAGATGTAAATCTCGGGTCTCTGTCTTATACAAATGACATTGGAATTCCATGCAATCTAACTATCTCTATTATGTACAGTTCAGCGCACTGAGTCATGGTGAAAGTCTTCTTAATAGGCAAGAAGTGCGCTGACTTCATAAGTCGATCGACTATCACACAGATGGCATTATATCCTCCATCTGTCATGGGTAACCATGTCACAAAATCCATTATGATGTTCTCCTATTTCTATTCGGGATTAAGGAGTGATCTAAGCTTCTCTGCATGTCTTTGATGCTCTGCCTTAACCTGCTGACATGTCAAGCACTCAGACACAAAATGCAAAATATCTCGCTTCATGCCCGACCGCCAATAAAAAGTTTGTAGATCCTTATACATCTTCGTACTCCTTAAACTGGATGAATAGAGTACGGGGTGTTGTTGGCTTCCTTCATAATGTCTTCTCTCAGTGAATCACAACGAGAAACCCATAGTCACGATATCAGACTATGCAATCCTCGACAGAATACAATCTCAGACCCTTGGACTCATCTCTCAGTTTCCATTTCTGTAGCTATTCGTTAGAATATTGATCAACTTGAATCATGTCTCTCAGTGTTGACTCAACTGTCAGGGTAGAAAGATTAGGAGCATCGCCTCTGACATACACTGCAAGCTCGAATATCTGAATCTCTGCCTGAAATGGCCTCTGAACTGACAACTGAGCAATCACTGCATTCTTCTTGCTCAACGCATCTGCGACCACATTAGCCTTCCCCGAGTAGTAGCTAATGTCCCTGTCATTGTTCTTCACTAGTTCTAACCATCTCCGCTGTCTCATATTTAGCTCTTTCTAGGTAAAGAAGTACTTCAAACTCTCGTGATCTGTGTAAATCTTGTACTTCTCCCCATAAAATTAGTGTCTTCAAATCTTTAGAGCGAATACTGCTGCTGCTAGCTCGAGGTCATGAGTCGAATAATTCTTTTCATGATCTGGACTCATAGCCTATCACTCTGTCATGCTGCATTAGAATTGCGCACAAACCAAGCTTCAAAACATCCGTGTATAGCACATACTCCTTTTGCCCTGGTGGCATCGCTAGAACTGGCCCTGAAGTCAATGCTTGCTTCAGGTTTTCAATACTTTCCTGGAACTGTGATCCCCAAATGAATTTGTCATTTTTCTTTGTCAAGACGGTAATGGGTACCGCCATTGAAAAAAATCCCTGAATAAACTTCCTGTCACGCCCCGAGTTCGAAGCTTCGGTGACATCCGTCATTGTTTAACAATTACTTGAAAACAATTAAGCCTCGTATCGAAATGCCAAAACCAGTCTTTTTCATAAAATAAACATATTCTTTACATTGACAATAGAATTAGAAATACATCAGAGTTTCAAATAGTGGAAATGAAAAGAAAGCAAAATCTTGAGTTCTGATCTTGATCTTCGATTCACCAACCCCAGAAAGCATCTTGCTCTTCCTCATTCAGTTGCTCCTCATTTTTTATTTGAAATTTGTAAGGGGTGTGTGTTTTGGGAAACACTCAGCAAGTGGGGGTCGATCGATTCCAAAGATACATATAGAACTTGATTTTCTTAAAACGTTCTTTTAACAGACTTTCAAAAAACAAAGAACATACTTTCAAAACTTAATATTCTTAGCTTATCAGGACAGAGACAAATCGAATAAATGACAAAATTCATCAGATGATTCAGAACAATTCGGAAACAGATTAAATGAATTCAGAACAGAACATATGAAAACAGTCATAACACTGTTACTCATCTCATTTCCATGGTCAAATTGTCCCCAATATGTTAGTCCTCTAAGGGGTGAGGCCAGAACATGGTTTTATACCCACCAATAGGGGCCAGAACAGAACATGGTTTTATACCCACCAATGGGGGCCAGAACAGAACTACAATTCTCGTCCCATTTCAAATTCGAATCGTAACAGTGTAACAGGACTCAGACATAACTTTTTAGATTTTCAGATTTCAGAATTTTCTTACAGACATAGCAGAACCAAAGATTTCGAAATATAGAATAGAACACATAATAGATCGAAATTTTAAATAGATCATAACAATATTTTCGAAAAAGGGACACACCAACATGCATGTCTAATTATTTATATCAAAGTTTGAAAATACAACAAATTATTTAACGAAATCCCACTTACAGAATTTGCAGATTTTTATACAACACGTCTTCTCAAAAATCGGGCAGCACTTCGGCGTAACTTTAACGAATGCTGTTGTTTATCGAGCAGTACTTTGACACAAGGTTCTTGTGCTGGACTGCACGAACTTCCCTTCTTTCTTCCTTGCTTGCTTGGCCGAAATTTTGGAGAGTGAGGGGAAGACAGAGCCAAATTTTCTCAAGACTTTTTGGTGCACTTATCTATCATCCTAGAGTTGGTATTTATAGAAAAAAAAAAAAAGAAACCTTCCACCTTGCCTTGGTCGATTTCTTGGGCTCCATGGTTGCCATCAATGTGGTTCAAAATCTCATGTATCCTCCAAGTCCAAGACTAGTCATTATTGTGATTCAAAATACCATGCATTCTTTAAATGTTAACTTGGTTTTCTAAAGGATCATTTCCTGCATCATCAATATGTCCTAGCCCTTAGCTCCTCCAGCAGTTCCTTCATGGGTTAGCGCAAAGGTTAGTTCTTGAACATTTAACTTTTCCAAACTCTTGGCTCAACTTATAGCTCCCTTTTGGTCTTGTTAGGACAAGCTCGGTTAAGCTTCTTCGAGCTAAAGGATCGAGTCCTTGAGCTGGGGGTTTACTCCTCTCGTGACAACTCTGCGATGGATGCGGTTATTTGCAGTTCGGCCTCCTGTTGATCTAATCCCCGAGCTTTGAAACTACCTCCTCAAGTTATATTAGCTGAAAATCTAAGTTCATATTTAATTTTATAATTAGAATGAAAGTGTTCTGATCTTAGATTAAGCTAAATTTTAAGCTCGTATATTTCTTACCTGATTTACTTTGGGTCGGAAAATCCCGGGTTCTCACATCCCTCCCTCCTTATTGAAAGTTTCGTCCTCGAAACTTGCATTAGCTTGATCTTTCGAATAGGTGAGGGTATTGCGATCGCATTTTCTATTCGAGTTCCCATGTTGCCTCTCTTTCAGTATGATTTGACCATTGTACCTTGACATAAGGTATTGTCCGATTTCTCAACACTTGGTCTTTTGAGTTCACTACTCGGGTAGGGACTTCTTCGTATTTGAGTTCTTCATTGAGGTTTACTTCAATCATCAGTGGTGCAACTTTGAGTACATGACTAGGGTCCGGGACATATTTTCTCAGGTGTGAGATGTGGAATACGTTATGTATTCTGGACATGTCATGCGGCGAAGCTAGGCGATAGGCTAAGGTTCCCACCTTCTCCAGTATCTCAAACGGTCCCACATATCTTGGGTTCAACTTTCCGGATTTATTGAACCGAACTACTCCTTTCACGAGGGAGACTTTGACGTAAGCTTTTTCACCAACCTCTAATTCTAACGATCTTTTTTCCATATCTGCCCAGCTCTTTTTTCTATCTTGGGCTGCTTTGAGTCTTTTCTTGATTATGTCTACTTTATCAACGGTTAACTGAATAAGTTCTGGTCCGGTAATAGCCTTTTCTCCGACCTCGTCCCAATATAGAAGCGACCTACACTTCCTTCCATACAAAGCTTCATACGGAGCCATCTCGATACTACTGTGATAGCTGTTGTTATAGGCGAATTCGATCCGGGGTAACTGTTCACTCCAATTTCCAGCAAAACGCACATGCTCTCAGCATATCTTCGAGGGTTTGAATTGTCCGTTCGGTTTGGCCATCAGTTTGAGGATGGTAGGCCGTGCTGAGAGTAATCTTGGTTACCATAGCCTTTTGGAAACTTTTCCAAAATCTTGATACAAATCTTGGATCTCTGTCAGACAGTATACCTGCGGGAACTCCATGTAGTATCACTATGTTGTCCATGTACAAAGTGGATAATTTATCCAAATTATAATTCATTCGTACTGTCAAGAAATGGGCAGACTTGGTCAATCTGTCAATGATTACCTCCTCTCGAATTCCATCGATGTTTGGCACACATACAATCGTCCTTTCATCCAGAGTATTCCATTTTCATAAATTTGAAATTCTGGAACTTTTCATTCTTGCATTTGTTCTTGAATTGTAAGGATGGAGGTGTCTTGACTCTGTTTCAATTTGATGGTCTCTCGGAGGTTAGGTTGCATTGATATGGAATTTAAGTTCACCTTCCCAGGGTTCCTTCGACTCAACGCATCTGCCACCTTATTTGCCTTACCCGGATGGTAATTGATTGACAGGTCATAGTCCTTGAGAAGTTCCATCCACCTTCTTTGCCTCATGTTTAATTCCTTTTGAGTGAAAATGTATTTGAGGCTCTGGTGAGCAGTAAAAACTTCACATTTTACTCCATAAAGGTAGTGCCTCCAGATTTTTAGCGCAAATACTACTGCGGCTAACTCTAGATCATATGTTGGGTAATTCTGCTCATAGGGTTTCAATTGCCGTGAGGCATAAGCAATTACCCGACCCTCTTGCATAAGCACACATCCTAATCCTTCCTTTGAAGCGTCACTATATACAGTGAAATTCTTACCATCCTCGGGAAGAACTAGTACTGGTGTGGATGCGAGTTTTGTCTTCAGAGTTTCAAAACTTCTTTCACACGCTTCATTCCAAATAAATTTCGAATTTTTCTGAGTAAGTTTGGTAAGAGGAATGGCTATCGAAGAAAATCCTTGCACGAATTTTCTGTAGTAGCCAGCTAATCCAAGAAAACTTCTTACCTCGGTCACTATTTTCGGCTGAGGCCAGTCCTTAATTGCCTCCACTTTCTTAGGGTCTACAGACACCCCAACTTCAGAAATTATATGTCCTAGAAACGCCACACTTTTCAACCAAAATTCACACTTCTTGAATTTGGCATATAGCGCCTTCTCTCGCAGTACTTGCAACGTGAGACGCAACTTTTACCTTCAAATGATGGTAACCAGATCTCAGATATAGTTTTGAGAAGACTTTAGCTCCTTTTAGCTGATCGAAAAGATCATCTATCCTCGGGAGTTGGTATTTATTTCTTTATGGTGATCTTGTTAAATTCCCAGTAGTTAATACATGCCTCATGCTTCCGTCTTTTTCTTTACAAAAAGCACTGGGGCTCTCCACGAGGATGAACTAGGGCGAACCTGTTTCTTGTCTAGTAATTCCTGAAGTTGTTCCTTTAACTCCTTCAATTCAGCTGGAGCCATTAAGTATGGTGCCTTTGAGATTGATTCAGCACCAGGGACCAAATTGATTTCAAATTCTATTTCCCTATCGGGTATCTCACCCGGTAACACTTCGGGAAAAACTTCTAGAAATTCTTGAACAATCGGTATATCTTCCATCTTTGGAATTTCTTCTCCCTTGACTTCATTGATCATTGCCAGATAAACTCTTCTCCTCCTTTTATAGCCTTCCAGGCTTGTGAGGCAGATAACAGAGATTTCCTTTCTTTGGACTTACCGTGGTATATGACTTCCTCCTTATTCGAAGTCTGAAGTATAATATCTTTCTTTTGACAGTCTATCATGGAATGATTTTGTTAGGATTGGTTATTGACTAAGGAGTGTTTAGAAGGGGGGGTTGAATAAACACTTCTAGGAATTTAAATGTTTTTCGAAAAAGGTAGTTCAGTTTTGTTACAAACTGAACTAAGTATCCCGTCGGTCAATATCAATCAGTTAAACTGAATAAGCAGTTGCGGAAAATAAACTGATTGAAAGATAGAATATCTGACTAGAAATAAAAAGCTGAAGTAAAGATAACACAATATGTTTCTGGATGTTCGGAGAATTGAATAACTCCTACGTCACCCCTTCTATCACAAAGATAGGTTGTTCACTAAAAGCCTTTGATCGAGTACAACGCTTGTACAGACCCACTTCAGTTAGGACTTATCTATTGCCTGAACTGAAACTCTTAGTAAAATACAATGATCTCTGTAAGTAACTGGACTTAGCACTTATCGAATTATCAATATTTCAGAGTGCTAGTTTGCTCAATGTGTAGCCTTGATTGCTACGAATAGATCTAATAAGTGTGAGCTAAGATTTTGACAAAGTAATGGCAAGTTTGAGATTGGTCAATCGTGTATCTGTCAACTGCTCTTTAGTCATATTTATAGATTTATCTTTCAACGGTAATTTCAAATTCTCGTATCCGTTGATTGCCACCTTATCATTTCTTGGACAAAGTTCTTCATTGCCGCTTCATCATTTATTGTAAGACGGCGTATTAATCTCAATAGCCGAAATACGTTTTTCTATGCAGTGCGGCTTTCCATATTCAGTTGCTGTCTGATATGTCTTTTTGTCTGTTGAATGATCTTTCCCGAGGTATCTTCAGTTGAGAAGCTTTAATGTTTTCGGCTGAATGTTTTAACTGATCAGTTCTCAACTGATCAGTTTGTGTCAACTGATTTTAGTTGAATGTTCAGCTGCCGAATATGCTTTCATGTATTAGTTGATTTTATGTTTTGTCAAACTCCAGAATTTAGTTTCCAACAATTTCCCCCTTTATGGTGTTTGACAAAACTAAGAGTTTTAACTCAGCTCTTTGTTGATAATAGATTATGCAACTGAATCATAAGATAGCAGAATTCCTTGTAGATAATATAAATTCTGAGAGAATAACATCAGTTGGAGAAAATAACATCAGTTGATAATAATCTGATAATAATCTGATTCATTCAGATAATTCTTTATCTGTTTTCCCCTTTTTGTCAAATACCTCCATTTTGTCCGATTGCTTTTTAACGTGAAGGGAGAGAATTTTGACATCTGATGTGATGCTTGAGGCAATAGTGGTGAAGGAGGTCTGTAGTAACTCCATTTGCTTTGAAACAAAGGTTTCCAGTCGCTGAAATCTTTGACTGTTTACATCTTGATCTGTAGATAAGGAATTGAGTAACCCCTGCTTTGTTTGATCCATAGTTTTGACAAGGGAGTCCATTTTGACTCTAAGAGCATTCATTTTCTCTAAGTTGGACTCATTTAGATGATCCAATTTTAGAGTATGAGATAGTTGCGTGTTCTGAATTTTAGAGATGGTAGAGATCATTTGCTCCATATTATTATGTAAATTCTGAACTTCTTCCAGAATAAGATCAATATCTGAAGAATTTTGAGGAGGAGATTGGTAGGAGGATCCTGCTTCTTTGGTGATGTGTTCAGAAACGACTAATTTGTGGTCAGTTGAGACTGGATCATCAACATTTTGAATCGAAACATCAGTTTCAATTATTTCTCCTTGACTGTAAGTGGAGGAGATGAATTCTGTTCAGCAGAATAATTGGTCTTAAGAATAACAGATGGTGGAGAATTGAGCACCGGTTCCTGTAGCGGAGGATCTTGACAAGCAAGAGGATCGTCCGTTGAAGTATTCATGTCAGCAGATGAAGCTTGCTGAATTGGTTCTTTTGCAGAGATAGGAGCCTCTTCATCGGTTTGATCAACTGGATGATCAATATTGTCATTTGTAGATTTACTCAAGTGAGAATCCTGAACGATTACTGAAATGATCTCATCGATGTTAGCAAAGGAAAGCTCAGCTTCGGTGTATAGTTGTTGTTCAGTAAGAGGTGACTGAAGCTTTTCTAGAACTGGTACGTCAGTTGTAACAAGAGCCAGTTCAGACGATGGTTGCTGCTGTTCAGTGAGTGATTCGTCATCTTCGTTTTCTTCATCAATGTCTGAATTTCCTTGATGAATGACTAATTCCTGATCCATTTCCCAAAATTTAATCTGAGATAGCAACCCAACTAAATCAGAATCTAGCTGAGTGATCACTGCTTGATCAGCATAGGCAGTTGGATTTGTGGGAATATAGTTGTTCTTCAATTTGCTGATAATATGAGCCAACTTCTTTGCTCTCACTTGATCAAATAAGTAGGTTTTCCTTTCCATAGCTAGTGTAATGGAGGCTGCTTTTACTGTCTTCAGAACATAATCTTCCAGTTTAATAAATTTATTCAGTTGAGATTTGTTCTTCAGTTTCTTAGCAAAAATTTCAGTTCGGTAGGCCTTCCAATCATCATAGGCCTGAATTTTTGAAGCTGCAAAATCATTAACCTTTGCCCAAACAAGGTCAATGTGGGTTTGAATCGGATTTGTTGGTCGAGGTTTTTCAATCATCTTCCCTTTTCCTTTGTCAGAACTCATGAGGTGTGGAATTTCTAACCCATTTCGAGTTGAATCCACCATTTCTACAAACTTGATGCCTTTCGGGCGTGCGGGTGCGACACCAATTGGTTGAGATATCTGAGTTAAGGGAGCTTTGGCCCTAACTGATTCCCTCTTTGTTCTAGCTGAATCGTCAGGTGGAATGATGTTCAAGGGAACAGCTTCTATCGGTTGCTGACTCTCAGTAGTCATTGACTGATCAGCAGCAATGGTGACTTCAGTAACCGACCTTACTCTTTGAGTTCTTGCTTTCTTGATAATCTGAGGTGATGGAGTTCTCTCTGAATCAGTTGTACTCAGAATCAATTTTCTTTTAGTAATCTTTCGTTGAGGTAGAGTTTTGATTTTCTTCTCTGAATTTGTAGTCGCCTGATCAATTCCAATCTCTTTCTTAATCTTGACAAATTTGGCAGGAGAAATATCCAGGTTGTTTTTTGGTGGCATAGTGTTCTTTGCATTAAACACTTTGAATTTCGATAATCTTTCAGAGTTAGCATCCACTAAACCTTTTACTTTCAAAAGATAACTGATTTGTACGGCAAAATCCTTGGATTGTTTTGACGATAAAAACATATTCTTCAGTATGTTGAAGATGAGCCGTTTCCAGTTGAATTTTTGATCAGTCATAATAGCAGTAATGACTTGAAACTTTTCCAATGTAAGGGCAGCAAATGATCCTGCTTTTGCTAAGAGCCCTTTAGCAATTATATCAGCAAGCAACTGAATTTCATGTTTCAGTTCCTTCTTAGGATCGGAAACTTTAATTTTCCGTCCATCAGCAGATAAAAGGATTTGCATTTCATCAATATCAGATGCTTTGACATCCGAAAGTTGTGCTAATCCGTCACAAGGTAAAGAGAATAATTCCCCAAAAGATTCTTCAGATATAGTTAGCGACTGATCATTGACAGTAGAATTTATGATACCTTCTGAGTCTACCCTGCCAGAGGAATAGAAATCTTGAAGTTCTTTTGGATATATATCCTGCGATGATTGTCCCAGAAATGTTCTCAGTCCAGCATTTTCGAGTTTTTGAAACACCTTTTTGACCTCATCATCTCCGAAAGATAAAATGGATCCAAAATTGATTGACATAGCATTAAGCATGTAAGCGGGAATCTGAGTCATCATTTCGTACTGGGTGGTTTGCTGAAAGAGAAATTTAGAGAAGATATTTGTTCTTACTTTCGGCAGTTTGTGAATAATCAAAAAGTAGAACTGAAATGAAGCGGGCAATTGTACATATGTTCGTGACTATTCAAATTTTTGGACACGTGTCAGTCCGTAAATAATTCGTTTTTTTTTAAAATAATGTACGCGTGCCATGTGTGTGCAATTTTGAGCGGTTAAAAACGTGTACACGTTGTAAACTTAAATTCATCATGATTTAGCAGATAGTCACGTCATTTGATTTGGAATATAATAGGTTTAATTTATTAACTTTGATGAGAAGATTAGTAGAATTTTCAACTGAACGATCAGTTTAGGAAAAACTGAGTCCTTTCAGTTAGGAATTCACTAACAACTGTCTTCTCAGTTAATCTCTTAAACCATCATTCCCCCTAAATAAATGCATTAAGGAAAAATGACGGTAATAGACAGTAATGATTAAAGACGAGTATAGTGCTTGGCATATCAAACGTCACAGAGAGAAGTGTCCTTTCGTTTTCCTTGTTTTGTCCTATAAATAAGACTGAAAAGTTAGTCACAAGTATCAGCAGAAAACTTTTAAGAAGAAATGGCAGGAGCAAGTAGTTCAAATGTCGTTCCAGTTTCACTTGAGGCACAAAAAGCTGCGATAGAAGACAAGGTCTTCTATGCTAGTCTTCCCTACTGGGAAGAGTTACAGGAGTTAGAGCTTCTGTACAACTCAGGAAGGGTCACCACCTTTAGGCGGATGGCCCAGTTGAGAGAAGTGCGAGAGCACTTAAAAATTTCTGCAGAGGTGGATGCCTTCAAGGAGGGCCACCTTTATGAATTGATGTTGCGTAAGGAGTTGGAGACTTTTAACAGCATCGCATCTTCACATGGTTTCTGCAAAACTTCTTCCTCAGCACTAGCTGTTTGGATGAACATGTGGATAGCTAGTGTGAAGGAAACTTATGATCATGTAATCCTGTCAAATATTTATGAATGAATGAAAATTTATTTTGATTAATGTGTCATTTTATTTTGTTTTTGTACATAATGATCTGCGATGAGATTTAAACACTTAAACGCTAACTGATATCAGTTGTGATAAACAAATAAACTGATAAAGGATTAATTTTAATAATTTGGTTATAAGATTCAAACTAATATGAGTAATTAATGATTAATCTTATAACTTAAAGTCCTTGGTAAATAGGAAAGACATATTTAATGACTTAAAACTCTTTGGCTTCTTCATTTTCCTATAAATAGTAATCACAATGTGATATATTATCAGTAAAACTTTCAATATGTCTGATTCTGATACAGGCAGTAGCACTCATGTCCATGTGAATGATCAGTCAGCCCCTCGTTTAGCTGAAATTAAAAGGAAAATGGAGAAGTATGTCTTTCAAAAGGTATTGACATCCTGGGAAAAGATTCAAGAGTTGAAGAATGTGAGTGATAGTGGTGTCATTCCTACTCGTGCTCAGGAAAGGAGAACACTGAAATATCTTGCTCGTTTTGAGGTTAGCCATGTTAGAGAGTTGGTTGAAGATAAATGTCTTTTAGAGGCACTGCTGTGGAAGGAGTGGCATGTTGTTGATAAGATTTTGAAGTCTAGGGCATTTGCCAGAGTTCGAATCTATGAGTTGAATGATTGGGTTAGAGCATGGTTAGATACAGTTGGGTCTATGATTTCTTCTGTAAATTGGGAACGTTGGTATTCTTAATGAAATATTATTTTTAATTTGTTGTGTTCTTATTTTCTATATTTAATTCTGTTGAAGAAGTTATATTTCTAATAATATCTAAGATAAATCAATTAAACCAAGAATGTTTCGAAAATAAGAAAACTTAGCCTCTGGTAGTGGTTTTGTGAAGATGTCTGCTGCTTGTTGTTCCGTTGATACATACTCCAATCTGATGTTCTTCTTCAGTGCATGATCCCTGATGAAGTGATGTCTGACATCTATGTGCTTGGTTCTGGAGTGAAGAACTGGATTATATGTTATAGCGATTGTACTTGTGTTGTCACAGAATATCGGTGACTCCTTTGCATCAACACCATAATCTTACAGTTGTTGCTGAATCCAAAGCAGTTGGGCACAGCAGCTTCCAGCAGCAAGATATTCTGCTTCAGTTGTGGAAGTTGCTATGGATGTTTGCTTTTTACTGAACCAAGAGATCAGTCTGTCTCCTAGAAACTGACATGATCCACTTGTGCTTTTCCGATCAAGCTTGCATCCTGCATAATCTGCATCTGAATAGCCAACTAAATTGAAAGATGAGTCTTTTGAGTACCATAATCCAACATTTTGCGTGCCTTTAAGATATCTCAAGATACGTTTGGCAGCAGAAAAATGTGATTGCTTAGGATTAGCTTGAAATCTTGCACATATACATACAGCAAACATAATATCAGGAAGACTAGCAGTTAGGTACAATAAAGAACCTATTAAACCTCTGTAAAGTGTCGTCTCAACTGATATTCCCCCTTGATCAGTGTCTAATTTAACTGATGAGCTCATTGGAGTACATGCTGTTGAACAAGATTCCATGCCAAATTTCTTCAGCAATTCCTTGGTATATTTGGTTTGGCTGATAAATGTTCCTGAGTCCAGTTGTTTCACTTGTAAACCAAGAAAGAATGTCAGCTCACCCATCATGCTCATTTCGAACTTTTCCTGCATCAACTTAGCAAATTTCTTGCATAATTTGGGGTTAGTTGACCCAAATATAATATCATCAACGTAAATTTGAACAAGTAAGATATGATCATTTTTCGAGAATTTAAACAAAGTCTTATCAACTGATCCAACAGTAAAATCATGATCAGTTAGGAATTTTGATAAGGTTTCATACCAAGCTCGTGGAGCTTGTTTGAGACCATATAATGCTTTGTTCAAATGAGAAACGTGATTAGGAAAATTATGATTGACAAAACCTGGAGGTTGTTCAACGTAAACTTCTTCTTGCAATTGGCCATTTAGAAATGCACTTTTCACATCCATTTGATAGACTTTAAAGTTCTTGAAGGATGCATAGGCAAGAAATATTCTGATTGCCTCCAGTCTTGCAACTGGTGCAAATGTCTCATCATAATCGATCCCTTCTTCTTGTCTTTAGCCTTGTGCTACGAGCCTTGCTTTGTTGCACACAACTGAACCGTCTTCGTTCAGTTTGTTCCTGTATACCCACTTTGTACCTATAACAGTTTTAGAAGCTGGTCTTGGAACTAAGTTCCAGACATTGTTATGAACAAACTGATTTAGCTCTTCTTGCATTGCATTAATCCAATTAGGATCAGCAAGGTTTCGTCAGTTTTCTTTGGTTCGATTTGAGATACAAAAGCTGAATGAATAAATAAATTGAGCATCTGATTTCTTGTTCTTACTGGATCAGATGGGTTACCTATTACTAGTTCTAGAGGATGTGATTTCTTCCATCTAAATTCAGTGTTGGGTGCTTCACAGCCAGCAAATTCTTCATTAGGTAACTGAATGTTCTCAGTTTCAGTTGGAGCTGATTCAGTTGATAATTGATTTCCATTAGTTTGCTCCATTAACTGATTGTCAAGATTTGCTTCCAATTCAGCTGGTTGATCCAATATCTCAGGTTCAGGTGTATGAAAAATATTCTGATTATTACAACTTTCGTCTGAGTCATCATCTTCCAGACTGATATCTGTAAATCGATCAGCTAGCTCAACTTGATCAGTTGGCTTATCGATTAGTGCAGTTTCATCAAAGTTAACATGTGCAGATTCTTCAACATTCAAGGTTTTCTTATTAAATACTCTGTAAGCTATGCTAACTGATGAATATCCAAGGAATATTCCTTCTGCTGATTTGACATCGAATGCTTTTAGATAATTTTTACCATTGTTATGAATAAAACATCTACAGCCAAATATTTTGAAGTAAGTGATTATGCTTTTTCTTCCATGCCAGATCTCATATGGTGTTTTCTTGTGATTTTTATTAATCATTGATCTGTTCTGAGTGTAGCATGCAGTGTTTACTGCTTCTGCCCAAAATCTTTGAGAAATGCCTGAATCAGCAAGCATCGTTCTAGCAGCTTCCTTAAGAGTCCGATTCCTTCGCTCAGCTACACCGTTTTGCTGAGGTGTTCTTGCTGCTGAGAATTCATGCTTGATTCCAGTATTTTCTAAAAAGTTTGAAAGTGTTTGATTGATGAATTCAGTTCCTCGATCAGATCTGATTCGATCAATCCCAACTGATTTTTCATTTAAAAGTCTTTTGAAGAGTTTAATCAGTTGTGCAGCAGTATGATCTTTGGATTTGAGAAATATAACCCAAGTAAATCTTGAAAAGTCATCTACGACCACCAAAGTGTATTTCATTCCCCCTAAGCTCATGACTGGTATTGGACCAAAGAGATCCATGTGCAATAATTCTAAGCATCGGGATGAAGATTTACAGCCTTTGTTTTTGAAAGAGGATCGAACTTGTTTTCCATACTGACATGCTGAACAAAGTTTTTCTTTTGAAAAATTTATTTTGGGCAAACCAGTTACAAGTTCATGCTTACTCAAATAGGCAAGAGATTTAAAGTTTAAATGATTTAACCGTTTATGCCACAACCAGTTTTGAGATGATTTAGACGCAATAAAGCATACTGGTGTATAAGGTTGATCATTCCAGCTGACTTTGTAAGTTTTTCCACACCTTTTGCCAGCTAGAATAATCTCTTCAGTTGAGTTTTTGACTGAACAAGAGTGTTTGTCAAACTGAACTGAGAATCCATTATCGCATAACTGACTAATGCTTATCAGATTATACTTAAGATTCTCGACTAATAAAATATCATTAATGGTGAAGTTACCATGGATAAGCTTACCCTTACACACAGTTTTACGTTTTGAATTATCCCCAAAACTGATGTTTGGACAATTGTATTTAACCAGTTGAGACAATAATTTTGAATCTCCTGTCATGTGTCGTGAACATCCACTGTCCAGATACCATATTGATCCAATGCTTGTTTCTATTGCCTGTAATTAAACACAAAATAAGATTCTGGTACCCTTTTCTATTTGGGTCCAAAGTTGATTAGTCCTTTAGGAATCCAGACTTGAATCAGTCTAACTGACCGTCCTGTTGCTGTATTCTATATGGTCCTTCCCTGTTTGTGTGTGCTTGGTGTATGGTGTGTGGATGATACAACATGTGTTTTGTTCTTTTTCAACTGATTGTTCAGCCGATATCTTTTCTGAATTGGCTTACTGTTGTAGTAGTTTGAGTAGCCATATGAATGTTTTCTGCAGAGATTTTTTGGTTGCTGATTCCATGAGTCAGTCTTACCCTTTGGATTATATCCAATTCCACATCTTATGCCTTTAATCATATTCTGATATGGATGTTCAATCAGTTTGCTCGACTCTTCTTGATTTTGTACCATAACTGATTTTACAAAGTGAATATATTTCTCTTTGTTCATATTCAGTTTTGGTTGAGTATCTTGGGAAGACAAATCATCTTTACTAAAGAATCCTAAACCAGTTTTATCATCAACTGATTTCTGAGAATTCTGTATATTAGTTAAAGCTTTAGATGATTTGTTCCAAACTTGAATGAGCTCATTGAGCTTTGTATTTTCAAGCGACATTTTTTGAATCATTGATTGATTCCTGCTTCTTTCATCAGTGAGTTCAGCAATCTCCCTTCTTAGACTCAACATTTCAACTGATTCATCAGTTTTTGTTTTATTGTCTTTGGGATCATCTTGCTTTGCTCTGAGTTTTTCAAATGATAAAGCAAGCTTTTGATACTCATTGACCATGTCATGAAGAGTTGAGATAAGTTCTTCTCGTGTAAAATCAATAGAGCTAAAATCAAATACCTGCTCGCAGCTTGATTGATTTTCTATGTTATCTGCCATTAGACATGTTACTTCTTCCTCATCCTCACTTGAACTGCAAGAACTTTCTGAATCTGACTCTTCGCTGTCAGTTTCTGCCCATTTGGCTTTGCTGTCTTCAGCTAGGAGTACTTCATGTTTCTTCTTGTAAGGCTTCTTTTCGTCCTTAGATCTTCTTTTGTGCTCATACAACTTCTTCTTTCTTTCAGTTGAAGTTTGATTATCCTTTTTAGGCTTTGGACAGTTGGCAATAAAGTGACCGGATTTGCCACAGTTGAAACATACATTAGACTCTTCTCTGGAGTTGTTTCTTTGATAATTCTTCTGAAAATTTCCTTGATTTTTCCTCATGAATCTTCCAAATTTCTTAATGAATAGAGACATGGCATCATTGCTCAGCTGATCAGCATTTTTCTCAACTGAACCAGTTGATTCATTTCTAACAGCAGTCAAGGCGGTAGTTGCTGCTGGAGTAGATGGTTCTCCTTCTCGAGTTTGAAGTTCAAACTCATATGCTTTTAGATCTGCAAATAAATCATGAAGTTCAACTTTGTTAAGATCTTTGGATTCCCTCATTGCCATAGTTTTGACATCCCATTCTTTGGGAAGTCCTCTGATTACTTTCAACGCTACTTCTTTATTTATATATACTTTTCCAAGTGCATTTAGTTCGTTGATGATACAGCTTGTTCTTTCATCATACTCATCCATTGTTTCTCCCATCTTCATTCTGATGTTGTCGAACTTCTGCATGGCAACTGAAAGTTTGTTTTCTTTTGTTTGATCATTTCCTTCACAAAGTTGAATTAACTTCTCCCAAATTTCTTTGGCGGTTTTGCACATTTTGATCTTACTGAGCGTGACTTTGTCCAGTGTCTTATACAATATGTCTTTTGCAACATTGTCTAGATTTGCCTTTCTTTTGTCCTCTGTAGTCCACTCATCTCGAGGCTTTTCAATTCGGTGAGGTGCCCCTTCAGTAATAGCAACAGCTGTGTTTGCTTTCAAAATTTTCATGGGTCCGTCAGTTATGACATACCACATGTCATCGTCTTGTGCAGCTAGATGAGCCTGCATTCTAATTTTCCAATCATCAAAATCTTCCCTGGAGAACATTGGAATCTTATTGAATGAAGACATAGTGATTAGATTGAGGATAGATAATCTGACAGGATATGCCTTGCTCTGATACCACTTGTTAGGATCGGTTATTGACTAAGGAGTGTTTAGAAGGGGGGGTTGAATAAACACTTCTAGGAATTTAAATGTTTTTCGAAAAAGGTAGTTCAGTTTTGTTACAAACTGAACTAAGTATCCCGTCGGTCAATATCAATCAGTTAAACTGAATAAGCAGTTGCGGAAAATAAACTGATTGAAAGATAGAATATCTGACTGGAAATAAAAAGCTGAAGTAAAGATAACACAATATGTTTCTGGATGTTCGGAGAATTGAATAACTCCTACGTCACCCCTTCTATCACAAAGATAGGTTGTTCACTAAAAGACTTTGATCGAGTACAACGCTTGTACAGACCCACTTCAGTTAGGACTTATCTATTGCCTGAACTGAAACTCTTAGTATAATACAATGATCTCTGTAAGTAATTGGACTTAGCACTTATCGAATTATCAATATTTCAGAGTGCTAGTTTGCTCAATGTGTAGCCTTGATTGCTACGAATAGATCTAATAAGTGTGAGCTAAGATTTTGACAAAGTAATGGCAAGTTTGAGATTGGTCAATCGTGTATCTGTCAACTGCTCTTTAGTCATATTTATAGATTTATCTTTCAACGGTAATTTCAAATTCTCGTATCCGTTGATTGCCACCTTATCATTTCTTGGACAAAGTTCTTGATTGCCACTTCATCATTTATTGTAAGACGGCGTATTAATCTCAATAGCCGAAATACGTTTTTCTATGCAGTGCGGCTTTCCATATTCAGTTGCTGTCTGATATGTCTTTTTGTCTGTTGAATGATCTTTCCCGAGGTATCTTCAGTTGAGAAGCTTTAATGTTTTCAGCTGAATGTTTTAACTGATCAGTTTGTGTCAACTGATTTTAGTTGAATGTTCAGCTGCCGAATATGCTTTCATGTATTAGTTGATTTTATGTTTTGTCAAACTCCAGAATTTAGTTTCCAACAGATTTTTAGCTAACTAGTCCATTCCAAGAATGATGTCAAACTCAACCATATTGAGTTGAATCAATTCCGCTTTGAAAGTTTGATTGCTGATACGAACTTTACAGTTTCGATACACTTTGTGTGACTCAATTATTTTACACGTCGGTGTTGCCACTCTTAAGGGTTCACTAAGAGTATCATGTTCAAGTTTAAGCTTCTTAGCAAATATTTTAGACACAGATGAATATGTGGCACCACAATCAAACAAAGCATATGCATGCATTTTATTGAGTAAGATGGTACCTGCCACTACTTCGTTGGTGTTATCACCTTCCTCTTGGGTTATTGCATAAACCCGAGTATTAGCCTTATTTTCATGTTGTTTACTGGACCCCGTCCCTTTGTCCTTGTTGTCTGGACAATCTTTAATTCTATGACCCACTTTTCCGCACTTAAAACAAGCGCCTGTCTTCTGATAATATTCTCCAACATGCTTCCGTTGACATGTATCACACCACTTTCCTTCGATGTTGCCAGCACTGTTAAAATTTCCTCTTGGGGGTCCACATGAATGATTCGGTTTCTTAAATTTGGGACCATTTTGAGTAGTTTGGTTGACCAATGGTCTCTTACTCCTGTTTTCATCTTCTCGGCGCTTAATATCTGTTTCCGCACTCATTGCCGCGCCCATCAAATCCACAAAGTTGTTTGGTTTGAACACCGCCAAACCCGATTGAATCCGACTGTTCAGTCCTCTTTAAAAGGATGCATCTTCAAGTCATTAAACTTTGAAATATATTCCATCACGGTCATGTTCGGTGTCTGCCTGAAACTTTCAAATTCATTCAGCTTCTGCAGACGAAACTCGGATGCATAGTATTGTTTCAAAAATTCTCTTTTAAAATCTGCCATGTGATCTCTTCCACTTCGGCTAGAGATGGTGACATAGTCTCCCACCATTTCCGTGCTCTATCTTAAAGAAACAGTGTTACAACTTCTACTCTCAATTCTTCAGGTACTTCAAGTAGGTGTAATTGTGATTCGATATTTTTTAGCCAACCATCGAAAGTTGGAACTCGATTTCTTCTGAGGGATTCATAATGGTATTTAATCCCACGCGGTTGTGGTTCTTGAGGTGGTTGAGCAGCGTTAGCCAATGGATTCATGAATCCTTGCATTGTCTCTGCTACGATAGTAGCTATTGCCATCATATCTTCTTGGCTGAGATTTACTCTCGGTGGTGGTGGTGGTGGTGGTGGTGGGTTTTCATCTTGGTCGGCGCCACGAGAGTTACGATTGTTTCGGGGTGGTCTGCCTGTCATTTCCTATAAACATATATTTTATTAATTTATTCACCATAATGTAAAATCAAAATATTTTAATTAAAATTTGAAATTCATACAATCAAAAGTTTCAAATCAAATGTTTAAATAATTCTGAATACAACCAATGCCTACTCTAGAGTCCTTTCTCTACTCGTCTATAACTTCTCCGTCCCCTATTGCTTCATTAATTTCTTCTTCCACATGGTTTTCTTCTAGTTGTTCAATGAGTTCTTCCATATTGACCATTTCATTCGGTAGATTCTCGATGTAATTCTGCCATTTTGTGTTGTGGTGATCGAAGTTGTTTACTTGATCCTGTAGTTCTTGTATTGTTGATTGACTTACCTACTCATCGATTTCTTGCTCCCTGATTCGTTCTTCCAGACGGCGCTGCGTTTTTGAGGATACTATTATCCCGGATTTCTAGCGTAAAAATCCTATCTTGCGCTTTCTTCAACTCTTGCTTGGTGATCTCGTGCTGACGCTCTGACTCTAGATGATAAGCAGCGTAACGTCTAACATCCTCGCGTAGTTTCTTCTCTTCCACTCTGGCCTCACGAAGATCCTCCATCATACACACGTTATTCCCGTCCAACTGGTAGTTGTCTCTCTCAAGTTTATCATTCTTTTCTTTAAGTGTTTTAATTTCTGACTCCTTTTCCTGAAATTGTTTCTGAAGTTCATTTATAATGCTTTGAAAGTCCATGTTGGTTTCCTATAAGATAAGAATGTTTTTTATAAATAAGATACTCATCAATGTTTAATATACAATAATAGAAAGATAATATAAAGTTTCAAAATAATTTGGTACACATAATATTTTCTCAGTCACAAGTTTACTACAATCAAGATACTTTATTATAATGCTAATCTAATTAATCTAATCTAACATCTCTCCGTCGTCGCTGTCACTGGTGCTATCATCCCCGGCCACCTCCATCGGTGCTACTTCCTCTTCCTCCATGTTCTCTATCACCAAATGTAGGTAGTTGCTGTCACTGGTGCTGTCATCCTCGGCCACCTCCATCGGTGCTACTTCCTCTTCCTCCATGTTCTCTATCACCAAATGTAGGTAGTTGTTTTGCTCTTGAAGCCTCTCCATGGTGCCGTGGAGCTTGGAGATGTACAGTTCTTGTTTGGTGTTCAACTGTTCATGACGCTGATGAGCCCTAGCAGCACGTCCTCTTTCTGTTTCTACTCTCCCAAGCAATTCTCTGTTCAGTGAAGCATGACGCTCAATGCGAGCTGAGTCGGTGGGTATCTGAAGGAGTTGGCTCTCAGCAAAGTCCAAATGGTGAGTAAGTCATTGCACATCGGTTTCCAGTATATGCCTAATCTCACCAAGTTCTTGTTTTTTCCAGTTTCTCTCTAGCAAGTTGCGTCTTCAAAGTCGCAATCTCCCTAGCTTGATTATCTATGGTAAGCTGACACATACGGAGTGCAGCCTGAGCGCGATTACGTGGAGCAGCCATTTCCTAGGATAAAAATGGAAGTAAAGCGTCAGAATCGTATAAAGGATAGAAAGGCGCAAATAGCAGAAACACAGTGGCCGTGGAAATTTTGATACTAAGAATTGAGAAGCGATTGAAGGGATAGATTTTTGAAGTCTCTTCGAAATTTAGGAAACAGATGGAAGTTGAATTTCAAGGACAGATGAATATTGGATTCAAATTGGGATGCACTAGGATTTTGCCAAAATTTGACTTTGTGGAATTTTGTCTGTCAAAATCCCAGCGAGATTATGAATCTGGCGGCTCTAATACCACTTAAATGTCACGCCCCGAGTCCGAAGCATCGGTGACATCCGGCATTGTTTAACAAAATCCCAGCAGGATTATGAACCTGGCGGCTCTGATACTACTTAAATGTCACGCCCCGAGTCCAAAGCGTCGGTGACATCAGGAATTGTTTAACAATTACTTGAAAACAATTAAGCCTCATATCGAAATGCCAAAACCAGTCTTTTTCATAAAATAAACATTGTCTTTTCATTGACAATAGAATTAGAAATACATCAAAGTTTCAAATAGCGGAAACGAAAAGAAAGAAAAATCTTGAGTTCTGATCTTGATCTTTGATTCACCAACCCCAGAAAGCATCTTGCTCTTCCTCATTCAGTTGCTCCTCATTTTTATCTGAAATTTTTAAGGGGTGAGTGTTTTGGGAAACACTCAGCAAGTGGGGGTCGATCGATTCCAAAGATACATATAGAACTTGATTTTCTTAAAACTTTCTTTTAACAGACTTTCAAAAAACGTTTTTTTAACAGACTTTCAAAAACTTAATATTCTTACCTTATCAGGATAGAGACAAATCGAATAAATGACAGAATTCATCAGATGATTCAGAACATTTCGGAAACATATTAAATCGATTCAGAACAGAACATATCAAAACAGACATAACACTGTTACTCATCTCATTTCCATGGTCAAATTGTCCCCAATATGTTAGTCCTCTAAGGTGTGAGGCCAGAACATGGTTTTATACCCACCAATGAGGGCCAGAACAGAACATGGTTTTATACCCACCAATGGGGGCCAGAACAGAACTACAATTATCGTCCCATTTCAAATTCGAATCGTAACAGTGTAACAGGACTCAGACAGAACTTTTTAGAGTTTCAGATTTCAGAATTTTCTTACAGACACAGCGGAACCAAAGATTTTGAAATATAGAAGAGAACATATAATAGATCGAAATTTTAAATAGATCATACCAATATTTTCGAAAAAGGGACACACCAACATGCATGTCTAATTATTTATATCAAAGTTTGAAAATACAACAAATTCTTTAACGAAATCCCACTTACAGAATTTGCAGATTTTTGTACAACACGTCTTCTCAAAAATCGGGCAGCACTTCGGCGTAACTTTAACGAATGCTATTGTTGATCGAGCAGCACTTTGATGCAAGGTTCTTGTGCTGGACTGCACGAACTTCACTTCTATCTTCCTTGCTTGCTTGGCCGAAATTTTGGAGAGTGAGGGGAAGACCGAGCCAAATTTTCTCAAGACTTTTTGGTGCACTTATCTATCATCCTAGAGTTGGTATTTATAGAAAAAAAAAAAAAGAAACCTTCCACCTTGCCTTGGCCGATTTCTTGGGCTCCAAGGTTGCCATCAATGTGGTTCAAAATCTCATGTATCCTCCAAGTCCAAGACTAGTCATTATTGTGATCCAAAATACCATGCATTCTTTAAATGTTAACTTGGTTTTCTAAAGGATCATTTCTTGCATCATCAATATGTCCTTGCCCTTAGCTCCTCCAGCAGTTCCTTAATGGGTTAGCGCAAAGGTTAGTTCTTGCACATTTAACTTTTCCAAACTCTTGGCTCAACTTATATCTCCCTATTGGTCTTGTTAGGACAAGCTCGGTTGAGCTTCTTCGAGCTAAAGGATCGAGTCCTTGAGCTGGGGGTTTACTCCTCTCGTGACAACTCTTCGATGGATGCAGTTATTTGCAGTTCGGCCTCCTGTTGATCTAATCCCCGAGCTTTGAAACTACCTCCTCAAGTTATATTAGCTGAAAATCTAAGTTCATATTTAATTTTATAATTAGAATGAAAGTGTTCTGATCTTAGATTAAGCTAAATTTTAAGCTCGTATATTTCTTACCTGATTTACTTTGGATTGGAAAATTCCAGGTTCTCACACTTCCGGTAGAACCCAGATAGACCCAAGAAACTGCGGATCTTAGTCACACTCTTGGGCACTGGCCAATCTCTGGCTGCCTCAAACTTGCTGGGATCAACCTCGACTCCATCCCTTGAAATAATGTTGCTCAAGAATGCCACTTTGTTGAGCTAGAAATCACACTTGATGAACTTGGCATATAATTGTCTGTCTTTCAATTTCTGCAGTGTCGTTCTCAAGTACTGATTGTGCTCCATTCTGTTGTTTGAATAGATCAGTATATCATCTATAAAGACTATGACGAACTGGTCCAAGTACGGCTGAAAGACGCGATTCATGAGCTCCATCAAGATCGCTGGCGTGTTAGTCAACCCGAAAGGCATCACCCTAAACTCGTAGTGCCATAACGAGTCCTGAAAGTCATCTTGTGAACATCTGTCTCTCTCACTTTTAGTTGGTGATATCATGAACAAAGATCAATCTTTGAAAACACAGATGATCCCTGCAGCTAATCCAATAAGTCCTCGATTCTAGGCAGGAGATATTTATTCTTGACGGTGACTCTGTTCAGCTCTCTCTAATCAATGCAGAGTTGCATACTGCCGTTCTTCTTCTTCCCAAACAGTACCAGTGCGCCCCATGGAGAAACTTTCGGGCAAATAAAACCTTTGTCCAGCAAATCCTAAATCTGATCTTTCAACTCTTTCATCTCTACAGGTGCTAGATGGTAGGGTGCCTTCAAAATCGGTACGGTAACAGGCATCAACTCGATAGAGAAATCCACCTCTCGATCTGGTGGAATGCCAAAAACTTCCCCAGGAAAAATGCTAGGATCTCTGACAACCTGGACATCGTCTAGTCTCTGGCCGACTGCCTCAGATACTGACACAATGCTTGACAGAAATGCTTGGCAACCTTTCTTAAAAAATTTCCTCGCACAGATACAAGAGATAATGTGCGGCATTTGTCTGTTCCTTGTTACGTCAAAAACAAAAGACTTCCCGCTGGTGGTTGAACAAAAACTGATCTCTGCATGAAATCTATTGAAAGCTCCATTAGAAGTTAGTCAGTACATGGCCAGAATGATGTCGAACTTGGGCATCGGTAGCACAATCAAATCTGCCTTGACACATTATTCTGTAATCGAATCTCCAAACTCTTCACAATCTTTGAAGTAAACATCTGATCACCAGAAGGAATCGATACTCTAAAGCCCAAATCCATGCCCTCTGGTATAATCCCATTCACTTTTTAAATGTCTCAGATAAAAATGAATGTGTAGCTCCTGTATCTAGCAATGCATAGGTTGCTACACCAGAAATAAATATTCTTCCTGCGACAGAAATACCATAAAAACCGTTCAAGCCTAATAAATTCAAGAAATACTCACAGTAGTAACCCATAATTCTCGAAAATTATTCCGATAAATGCTTACAAGCTCTGAATTACACAAATTAACCCACATAATTTTGCATAATTGTATTTATGTCCTTGAATTCTCGAATTAAATCCAATTCTCACCCCCAAAAATTTTGAACAATAGAAACAAAGCCTCTGGGGACCCGAACTTAATTCAATTCTTAATCACTTTCTGGGAATAATTAATCAATTAAAGTAAACATGGTCTAATTTTTTTTAAAAATACGAGAGTACGCAGCATATAAAATAAGTCTTATCTCTTTTGCAAGATTACTATTCAGATCTAAGTACAAGTCCTGTACAATCATAAATCATAATAATTACTGTTTCTACACTACACCTCAGGTGATATAACAGATATACTCCTAAGTTCGCATCTCCACGCTAACTGTCTTCTCTCATCCTCTTATCGACCCTGATCCAGCCCCACCTCTTGTCATGCACACATACAAAACAAGACAACTGCCGGATAACTCCGGTGAGAATAAATCTCAGTATAAACAATGTAAACATGCAATCATATAAAAACATATATAAAAGCATAATAAATGTATCATTAACATGTAGCAATTCAACAAACATGAAAAATATAATCAATGTGAATCAACATGTCGTAACAGACTCAACTCAACCGACGCGTCGTCTCAGACTCGACTCAACTGACGCGTCGTCTCAGAATCGATTCAATTCTAATCAAGGGATCCCGGTGTCTGAATAATGAAAAATATATCGAATCTCAGTCGATAGGAATAAATCAATCCCTAAACGGCATCGATATAATTCATATATCCAGTATCAGGGCGAATCGGCCGCAGAATTGATGAATCAGTCAGAGAATAGGCGAATCAGCCAATGACTAGACGAATCAGCCAGTAACTAGGCAAATCAGCCGATAACCATACGAATTAGCCGGTAACTAGGCGAATCAACCAATGACTAAACGAATCAGTAGTCAATACATGCAGTAGCTATCAAGCAATAGACTACAAACATCAATACCATCAATTACACCTATCAATGCAATAAACTAAGTATGTGATTTAGGGAAACTCGAGTCAAACCTCGCTCAAGTTGTGCAATCCCAACTCAACATTAATTTATACCTTTCTTTCTGATATTCTGACTCCGTCGAAGTCTCGAACTCAAAGCCTGTCAATACTCAATCTGACAATAACAACATCGAGGGTATGGTATCAATACACCACTCAATCAATACCGGATATAATCAGAATTCAATCAAATTCTGTTCCAACGGCATAACATCATAATCCAAATATATCCAGCAATACCATTTCAGTCAGATATCAATTCTAACGTCTTATACTCGATAATCATTCAATCTTGATATCAATTCTTACTCAACTCAACTCTGAAAATCATTACAATTTCATATGGTATCTGTTTCTCAATCCAGTTTCAATTATACGATGTCTAACGTACCAAGAACATCATATATGAATCATATCAGATTCTGACAATACCATAATTTCAAAATATATCAAAACATAGCAAAACTTACGTCCAGTTGTATCCTACGTCGATAGGAACACAGTACCGAAGTCGGATTCAAAATCTAACGGACGGATCGAAATATAAAGGCGTAAGGATTTTCGGGAAGTTTTCTTGTCCGTTTCTTTCTGAAGCTTCTCAAGAACAATACAATCTTATATGTATATATATATATATATAATATATATATATATACACACAAATTGCATGCAAGAGGCCAAATGTCAAGTTCTTGTTTCGCATGCCTCGCGCATATGCGTGTCACAGCCCCGCGCATATGCGCGAGACTTACGGCCTCGGCGTTCAGCACTTGCGCATATGCGCGCATCCAATCGGCGCATATGCGCCCAACTCTCTGGACCTATCGCGCATATGCGTGCTTCAAGTCACGCATGTGCGCGCAAGGTTCGATCTTGGCTCCTTAGCGTCCGCACAGCTCGCGCATATGCGCGCCTACGTCTCGCGCATATGCGCGAGACCTTCGGTCTTCGCACAAAACTCGGGTTTTCTTCCATATTTTTGGTCTAATCATATCCGTCTATAATTGCATCTCAATTATCCAGAATTCATGGCAGATTACAATAATCGAAATCTCGGGCTTTAAGTTTCTCCCCCTCTAAGATATGATTTCGTCCTCGAAATCACAGGCAATCATATCATGGGTTCTCATATCGGATATGAAGGCAAGTATGCATATATCGAAGCTAAAAGAAACTCACCTCAATGAACAATTCTAGAATCTAGGTTCTATATCAGTTTCTGTTTTCCAAAGTAGCTTCTTCAATGCCCTAATAACTCCACTGAACTTTCAACAGCGGAATGATATTCATTCTGAATTCTCTTTCTTCTACTTATTCTGATTTTAATCTGGAATGCTCGTTCAAGAAGTATAATATCATAATACAACTCGAAATAACTCTGATCGAAGCAATCTCAGAATACAGGCTATCCAATATCAGTACATACGAATCAATACTTATAACAATTCAACATCATCATCGGCTATTGAATCCGTTTAATCTAAATCAATTCAATATTCAAACTCTTGTTTCAAATACCACTAATTGTCGTCTGACATTGGTATATTCAGTCTATCTATTCTGAGTTGTTTTCATTTTTTTCTGAATCAGCTTCATTTTCTTCTTATATTTCTGATTGTATCAGGTCGAATCTCAGGAACCTCAGAGATATCATTCTAATCAAGAAGGTAATCTGCACTGCTTGTCGTACACTACTTCAAGCGATGTTATTTCAGCACTCGTTTAATAATAGTTGTTGTACGATACTTCTGACAATGACAACGAGTCTTGTCTACCAGCAGTTAAATCAAGCACTACATCTCTAATCGTATCTTCCAAGGTCTGGATAGTCCGCTCTGACTATCTATCCAACTATGGATAATATATGGAAGAATTTGTTGTACATTCTGCTAGTAGTGCAAAGTCAATTTAAATCATGGTCTGATATAATCAACTTTGACGCTTTATGTAATCTGACTTCCTCTCTGACATAGATTTCAATCATCTGATTAGGTTTGTAAGTTTTTATGTATAGAATCAAACCCTCAGACTAGATCCGTCTGTCATTCTTAACTCAAATCAATACTCAATCTCAGGAGTATTATGGTAGCTTTGTCACGATATCTCTGGAAATATGATCTTATTTCCATTCATAAATCGATAAGCTAGGTAAAATCAATCTCCAGGTTTCTTTCTTTCTGTCTGAATCTATCGCAGTTCAGACATTTCAGTACTAACTCTGGTATATATGATCTCATCTTTTCTATCAAAACTGTCTTTCCAAACTATCATATATCTTTCATTTCTCAATGTGAATGTTTAACCGGTTATTGTGAGATTCTGACAATATCTGCCATTTCAAATCTGAAATATCTGGAACAACCAATCAGGAATTCGTATATACTTCAGTATTACTTACCTGATATTCTGCTCAATACCTGGTTTTGGCTATCGATAATCCAATTCTGTCCCCTCATATCCAATTTCTGAACTGCTTTAACTCTTAAAATCAGTTCTGATTCGGTTTGAACGGTATATCATCTCAAATGTTTACAATCCGTCTCAAATACTGATTCAAAACTAACCATTATCATTCAGATTCAACACAACAGTCATATACAATAGCCTGCAAACTCATGCACTGCAATTATCTGACACTGATATCATCTCGGCCAATCGATCACAACCTAATTCTGGTATCAAATCAAGGCTAAAATTTATCTTTCTGACTGGAATTAGATTTGAAGTCTTATCTGGGGAAAACATCAATAACTTTCATATCATTGGTAAATCAGCCAATAATAAACTCAACTTCAGTAAATCAACTGAATATATAAGGAGTCTCTCTGTTCATTTCTGTAATAATCGAGTCATGGCTAGTACGGATATTAAAGGAATTCTCAATCTAGAATCCTTATCGTACAATATTCATCCCTTGGCCATCTCAGGTCCGATTCTCACCATCTTCTGGAACTAATCTAGGGTAGCTCTGTACTTGATCAGCATTTCAATATCAGTAATGCAGTCCCAAAATAAGACAACACTAGTACAATACAAGCTACCACACGATCTAACTCGATCTTATTCTCATCCTACTGTAGTATTCAATATTTTATAGAATTCACTGCTATAAAAACTCTCCCCAACCGTTAAAGAGATACACTACAGTAGATAAAAACTCAACAGGCAATGCATTACTCAATGCAAATCTTTTAAAAATAAACGTATGGGAAGCATCAGTATTTATCAATACAAAAGTAGGATAACTACATCAAGAATAGTTACCTGCAACATCATCATCTGGTGCTTCCTGAGCCTGCTCCTCGGTCAAAGCAAATACTCTGGCCTGTTGTCTAGGAGGCTGGCCAACTGTCTGGCTTCTCCTGGCCTCTGCTGTGACTGAGATGGTGTTGGCTGAAATGAATGAATAGCAGCTGATCGTCTACTCCACTGTGCCGCTGATCCAGATGATTCGGCTCCCTGGGATCTTTGGGAACCCCTCTGTGGGCACACTCTGGCAAAATGTCCCTGTTGTTTACAGAAATGGCAGCTACCAAGTACTCCTTGGCATTGCTCAGTGGAATGTCTCCCTCCACAATTTCCGCAGTAAGCCCCGGTATAACTCTGTTTGGAACCACTGGAGCTAGAAGAACTGCCGCCCGACTTCTTAAACTGCTTTCCTCTAGCCTTCAGAAAATCTTTCTTTCCACCACTGCTACTGTCACTATCAAATCGAGGAGGTGGTTGCGGTGGTCTCGGTGCAGGAGAAACATCTGCAGCTCCTCTCTGCCTTATCAGGCCCGCTTCAGCGCCCTTTGCTCTATTCATGGCATCAGAAAAGTTATTTGGTCGCCCTGTGTTCACCAATGTAAAGATATCGGAATTCAAGCCATTGATGAACTGATCAGCAACGGATTCGTCATTTTCAGCCACATGTGGAGCAAATTTCAACAAGGTAGAGAACTTGGTCACATATTTTTCAATGTTCAGCTGACCCTGTCTCAAATTGGCAAACTCCACCCCCTTGTCTTTCCTATACGACACTGGAAAAAATCTCTGATAAAACTCAATTTTAAATACATCCCAAGTAATAGTCGTACCTCGATGCTCCAAGGCCCTCTTCAACGTAACCCACCAGTTCTTTGCTATGTCCTGCAACTGGTGTCCTATCAGCCGAACTCGTCGTTCATCTGTATACTCCAACGAATCAAACAACATTTCTATGTCATTCAACCAACTCTCACAGTCAACCGAAGTCTCTGTTCCTTTCAGGGTTGGCGGTTTGAATGACTGAAATCTTTTTAACAATTTTGCCATAGGAGTGGCTGTAACGTCCATTGGAGGATTTGAAGTGCTACCCTGTTCAGGCACTCTTCTCAGAGGCATATCTGATAATCAAATGGATTAGTAACCCAAACCAATAAACCTGTTTCACTTCAGTTCCCTCCTCCGATCATCTTACTGCTGATCGAGAATCGGTTCAAATTCGTTCCCAATAATACATATTACACAATCAAATCAGATAAGTCAAGTAACATGTATTATATAAAGCAGTACAGCATGGTAGCAATCACAAGCAAGGAAAGAAAATTCAATCTACCCCGCTCACTAGCTTCTATCTCAGACTAATGGATCTATCGCTCTGATACCACCTGTTGTGGGGACCCGAACTTAATTAAATTCTTAATCACTTTCTGGGAATAATTAATCAATTAAAATAAACAGGGACTAATTTTTTTTTTAAAATACGAGAGTACGCAGCATATAAAATAAGTCTTATCTCTTTTGCAAGATTACTATTCAGATCTAAGTACAAGTCCTGTACAATCATAAATCATAATAATTACTGTTAATACACTACACCTCAGGTGATATAACAGATATACTCCTAAGTCCGGATCTCCACGCTAACTGTCTTCTCTCATCCTCTTATCGACCCTAATCCAGCCCCACCTGTTGTCATACACACATACAAAACAAGACAACAGCCGGATAACTCCGATGAGAATAAATCTCAGTATAAACAATGTAAACATGCAATCATATAAAAACATATATAAAAGCATAATAAAGGTATCATTAACATGTAGCAATTTAACAAACATGAAAAATATAATCAACGTGAATCAACATGGCGTAACAAACTCAACTCAACCGACGCGTCGTCTCAGACTCGACTCAACTGACGCGTCGTCTCAGACTCGACTCAATTCTAATCTAGGGATCCCGATGTCTGAATAATGAAAAATATATCGAATCTCAGTCGATAGGAATGAATCAATCCCTAAACGACATCGATATAATTCTTATATCCAGTATCTGGGCGAATCGGCCGCAGAATTGACGAATCAGTCAGAGAATAGGCGAATCAGCCAAAGACTAGACGAATCAAGCCAGTAACTAGGCAAATCAGCCGATAACCAGACGAATCAGCCGGTAACTAGGCGAATCAGCCAATGACTAAACGAATCAGTAGTCAATACATGCAGTAGCTATCAGTCAATAGACTACAAACATCAATACCATCAATTACACCTATCAATGCAATAAACTAAGTATGTGATTTAGGGAAACTCGAGTCAAACCTCGCTCGAGTTGTGCAATCCCATCTCAACATTAATTTATACATTTCTTTCTGATATTCTGACTCCGTCGAAGTCTCGAACTCAAAGCCTGTCAATACTCAATCTGACAATAACAACATCGAGGGTACGGTATCAATACACCACTCAATCAATACTGGATATAATCAGAATTCAATCAAATTCTGTTCCAACGGCATAACATCATAATCCCAATATATCCAGCAATACCATATCAGTCAGATATCAATTCTAACGTCTTATACTCGATAATCATTCAATTTTGATATCAGTTCTTACTCAACTCAACTCTAAAAATCATAACAATTTCATATGGTATCTGTCTCTCAATCCAGTTTCAATTATACGATGTCTAACGTACCAATAACATCATATATGAATCATATCAGATTCTGACAGTACCATAATTTCAAAATATATAAAAATGGAGCAAAACTTACGTGCAGTTGTAGCATACGTCGATAGGAACACAGTACCGAAGTCGGATTCAAATGGATTAGTAACCCAAACCAATAAACCTGTTTCACTTCAGTTCCCTCCTCCGATCATCTTACTGCTGATCGAGAATCGGTTCAAATTCGTTCCCAATAATACATATTACACAATCAAATCAGATAAGTCAAGTAACATGTATTATATAAAGCAGTACAGCATGGTAGCAATCACAAGCAAGGAAAGAAAATTCAATCTACCCCGCTCAGCACTCGCGCATATGCGCGCATCCAATCGGCGCATATGCGCCCAACTCTTCGGACCTATCGCGCATATGTGTGCTTCAAGTCGCGCATGTGTGCGCAAGGTTCGATCTTGGCTCCTTAGCGTCCGCACAGCTCGCGCATATGCGCGCCTACGTCTCGCGCATATGCGCGAGACCTTCGGTCTTCGCACAAAACTCGGGTTTTCTTCCGTCTTTTCGGTCTAATCATATCCGTCTATAATGGCATCTCAATTATCCATAATTCATGGTAGATTACAATAATCGAAATCTCGGGCCTTACAAACCCCTTATAAACTTAGGTTTTCCAACATAGTCCCTGCAGTCTCGGCTATTGCATTCTAGTCCCTCAAGATTTTGGTTTATGCAATTCCACCCTCAATAATTCTTAAATTACTTCAATTCATTTATTTTACAAAATAAAGTTGACGTATCAAGCCTAAATTTTGAAAATTCACTGTCATCCTTTAAATTCACCTTATTAGAGTATGCAACCTAATTTTTCTTTTAATATCTTGATTCCCAAAACAACTCTTTTGATCAAATTAACGTTTCATGCAAATCAAGCAATGTAAAAATGTTAAGTAGATAGGATAAGAATGATCAATGTCGTGTTTGGCTCAGCTTCCGCTTCCTTAGCATGCATCACATAAGTCGTGCCGATAGTGATTCTTTTTGTCCTCGGGCAATCAGCAGCCTTGTGACCCTCTTCTTTGTAGACGAAGCACTTAAAACTTCCCCACAAGCATTTAGTGTAGTGGAAACGGTTGCACTAATTTCTTGGCTGCCTCTCTTCTTGCTTCGGGGCACCTGTGTTCCGAGGGGGCTTTTGCTGCCACGGCTTCTTAAAGTGACCTCGAGGCTTCTGTTACCCCTGATTTCTAAGAGGCCCTGTACACTTCTCTTGTGAGGCTGTGAACTCTGCTGAGCCTGGTGCCTCTTCCTCTGCATTTCTACCTCTATGTCTCTCAAAGCTTGCTTTTCCTAAAAGTCACAAGCAGTGGCAGCATCATAACTCGCCGGCCTCATTAGCATAACATCCTAGCGAATGGTAGGTCTGAGGCCATCCATGGAGTGCCTCAGTTTCTCTGCAGCATCCCTAGCAATAATGGGCACAAAGTGGCAGCCCTTGTAGACTTCTGGATGAACTCTGCAGCAGACAAGTCCACCCTGTCGGAGACTCATGAACTCTTTAGTTAGGCACCTCCTGACGTCTACAGGGAAATATTTGCCGTAGAAGGGGTTTTTAAACTGATCCCGCGTGAGAGTAGGTTAACTCCGTGTGCTGCTCCTTCCTACCACAATGACGCATCATCCCACTAGCATGTAGGTGGCACACCTAACCCCGTCAGCATCGCTCATTTCAGGATATCGAAAGTGTAACTCCAGGGACGTGATCCACCCTCAACCACAAATGAGTCGGTAGTGCCACTAAACTCCTTCGAATTCAGCTTCCAGAACTACTCATAAATGTCTTGCTGAGGCCTAGGAATTTGCTGGACTTGCTCCATCAGCCAAGCTATGCCCTCCAAAACCCGGATAGTGGTATCTCTGGGTGGTGGTGGTGTAAAACCTCTACCGTCTCCAGGATACCATCTTGCCTATCAGTGCTAGGAGCTCGTATGGGAGGCATATCTGAATACAATCCAAATTTCAAACGTAACTGACATGCAATTCAATCTAGCTTTAAATCATTTAACCTCAATCTTATCAACATGTACTGAAATGCGTAAATCATGTAAACATACAGGTGATAACATTAAACACATTTAAAACATTTAAAATACGTAAACTTACAGACTTGAGGCTTGACGATTGAGCTTCCGAAGCTAGCGATGGCACAACCCTCTACAAGAAACCTTGCTCTGATACCAACTGAAACGTCTACTACTTTGCTACTATTGAATTTTTTTTTGTTCAAACTATGGCCGAAATATATAGATAACAATATATTAATATATAAGTCAAACCATGCATTTTATAAAATCAACCAACTATTGATTAAAATAACTGCAGTTAAAAATCCTGAAAATGAATCCAATTTAAACATCTACTGTTTAAAAGTTTCACACCAAACAAGTCACTAAGACTCTTCCGTACTGTCAAAGCACAAAATCATGACTTAATAAAAATTCTGTTTTAAAACTCATATCTCAAAATCATAATATGCTGGAGAAATGCAACGTCCTCGGGTTTCCCATGCACCACCAGCTCAGCCCATTCAGTCCTCAGCACCTTCAGTCTCCTCATCAACAAACTGTTCACCTACATCAATCAACCTAGTGAGTCTAAAGTCTCAACACACCTGAACCGTTAAAACAAAGTACATACTCATAGAATGTAACAGTGAAAAGTTCTTTGATAAAATACCCTCATGATCTTCAAAAGCATGAACATAATCATATTCAAATCATGACTTATATCAGCCGTTGGTAAATGGATCCATCTGCGTATAACCATGGTATCAAGCGGTGGGGAAATCAGCGACACTCTCACCCGTCAACTGAGCATTGGCCTTACATGTTCTTGTTTGTGTTCATGATAGTCACAACCAACTCACCTCCTTCGAAAACATGTCATTATATCATCATTTATAAAATTTATGCATATACATACATTTTCTTAAAACCAAGCATGCAACGAATTTATTAGCGTTATCATAAAAGTTCCATATTCATGTCAGATAAACATTTTAAACATGCATGAACAGATGTCAAGGCACTGTCAGGACTGCTAACTTGATCCAGGTGCAAAATGACTATTTTGCCCCTGAAACCATAATTTGACCATTTTACCCCTGGACCATAAAATTTCGACCCGAATCCAACCCAACTTATCAAAACAACTTAAAACATACTTTAATCAATTTTTAGATGTAAACTCGAGACCATTTACCGACAATTTCGGTTGGGAAAAAATTCTAGCAAGCGGACTAGGTCAAGTTATAGTAAACGAACGAAACGTCCAAGTATCGATCCACAGAGACTATTATTTAATTACTAAGATTGAATTATTCTATTTAATCTAGGCAAATAATAACGATCGATTTAATTATTATTCAAACTAAATAAATTTTAAACTAATTTATGCTAAATTAACGACTAAAATCAAATTTCAGAGAAGCTTGGACTTGGGGATTTTCAGATTTAAATAAAATGACGGAGAACACACAACGGTAACAAACTCTGATTAATATCGTGCACTGGAATTATTTAACCACAGATTATTTCGAAGTCACAATGCAATTCTCTAAATTAATTATAAATCTTTTTCTAGAATTTATAATTCTATTTTTATCTAATAGTCCAATTATTTCTAATTGAATTTAATTAAACAAAAACCCATGTATCAACGATGGAATCACAGCTTTCGCTTAAAATCGCACACTGAAATCGAATACTATTTCTAGTCGATTTAAGCGTGTGTTGATTAATGTTATTGAAGCTAATTCCAATCAATTCTCTTTCGAGTCAAGATTGAACAACAAACATGCAAATAACTGGCCAGATTACAAGCACGAAATTTACACAACCATTAATCAATAACATAAAATAATTTTATAAATCAAACAATCCAACGAATAAAAAAAATCAGTCGTTTGTCCCTATCGTGGTTCCGATCACAAGAGAAACTACTCCATAATTCAAAACTAAAATCAAGAATTATGTTTGAATTCATGTCTGAAAATAAGAAAATAAAAGAGAAGAAAAATCTCAATGACGGTGCGCGGATCTTGCGTGTAATTGCACTGTCTTTTTCTCTCGTTCTTCTCAAGTCGTCGCCGTCTTCAAGGGTCTCAAAGATCGCGCCTTTCTCCTCCAAAGTCGGCTGCTCTCTCGTAAAATTCAACCCGCCTCTCTTTCTTAGGTTTTCCTTTTTATTTCCTAACCAAAAATCCCGAGCAAATCTTCGGCGAGATCTGATTCTGAACTCAAGGGCACGGACCCCGTGCCTGCATCCGGAGAGGGGTCCGTGTAGACTCTGCCCAACACTTCATCCAGAACACAGGGCACGGACCCCGTGTAGAGGTCCGTCTCGGGGTCCGTCTACTCTCTGGAAATGTCTTCCTTTTGCTTCTGAGGCACGGACCCTTAGACGGGGTCCGTGTATGGGTCCGGGTAGTCTCCTTGTGAAGTTTTGCTATTTTTCTGGGTATTTTCTGACATGGCAATGCGACGCTTGACTTTTCTTTCATTTCTTTGGCTTTCACCATCTTTTGGTCAAACCTGCAGATAGCCATAATGAGGCGAAATAAGAGCGAAACTCGGAATAAAAATTCCAGATAAGCACGAATACGACAAAATAAAATCCCTAAAATGCTATATAATTCGTGCTTATCAACTCCCCCACACTTAACCTTTGTTCGTCCTCGAACAAAATAGATAAAAATAAAGATGAGAAATATCTCAGATTCAGAACTCAAGTACCACAATCAAAACTTCTCAATTTGTCAAACTCTTTCACCCCCGGTCAAAAGATCACGCCTCGTATATCACAAGATTCGTTTTCGTCGCAATTTAAGATTCAAACATTTACCCAGTAAGGATCAATAGAACAAGATGTGTGTAGTGTGCATGTCAGACTCGTACTCATCTCCAGCTACTTAGTTTTATGATCACTTATTTTCATTTGTTATCGAGACGCACCATATGCTTGACTTTCATACCCCTCTCTACTAAATGTTGAACGACGATGACTTGGTTAATAGGTCTTTTCAAGCTTATAACGTAAGGCCACGGTTCACGGTTACAATAGAAGTATGGGAATCAAAAGTGAGAGGAAATAAAAATTAATCCTGCAGCACATTCATCCAACTTTCGACTCGTCAACAATTACTGTATTTTCATCATTTTCAGAGCTCCATCGTCTCCTTTCTTTCTCATTGTCCACCAACTTTCACCCACAGATTTTTCGGGTGTTTTCAATACTGTACACTTTCCTCTTTTTTTTTTTCCATGAATAAGAATTCATCGACTCCTTCAAACATATTTCTTCAATCCATTAGAGTAATTCAAACATTTCAATGTGCACAGGAGGTTTATTTCTCTCACATGTAGGTAGGAGAAGTGTATAGGCTAAGATTCGGGTAGTTGATGAGGGACATTGAATAAATGACGAATGGGGGCTAATTGTGTGTCATTGACACACACCATTCGATTTTTACAGGCTTAAAATGGGTTACTAGAGACAATAAATGATGTATCGATTAGGATTGAAAGGCTCAAACGGTCCAAAGATCGCCTAAATCATCCGTAAGTCACCATCGTTCGTATTTTCGCTTCGAGGGCTAATCAGACGAGTTCTAGGGATCGTTGTTCGATTTTTTTTTATAAAGTTCACAATTCACCAATTCACTATCAATGAGTAAAAGTTTGACCAAGTGCATTGAATGAAAGTTGAAACAGAACTGGTTCATGTCTGACCCTCTCCTTGAAACTACGACTCCTCTCATTCAATACTAGGAATGAAACTATTTCCCGGGTGATCTAAAATCTAACAAATTAATCCGATTATTAAGTGAAAAAAGAGTACTTTGTCTAAAAATAGTTCCATCCTTACGTGAAAAGTGTTGTTAAGTGTTTGTGTAACGACGTGAAACAAAACTGACCCACCCCCACACTTTGATAACGACACTGCCCTCAGTGTAAAGCAATATCAAATGAACGATCAAGACAGTTAGAGCAAAAACACTTCCCTGGACAAATGTTGAGTAAGTGGTGAAAATGTGGTAGAAATCAGCAACTCCTGAAAGGCACGACATCGAATACACAAGGAAACGTAACGAGGCAAAGGAGAAACACACAAACACACAATGAAACCCAAAGGAGAATAATCATAATTAATTATGTCTTATAACATCAGTAACAGAACAGTAAAGAAATGATCAAAGTTAGAAAAAAAACACAAAAATCCTCCGCAAGTCGAAAAAAATGACGAAGCTAACTACTCATCACCGGAGTCCACATACATATCTTCAAGCCCAGATCTGTCACAGGGGGGTGCAAAAATATCGTCTGAAGAGGGCTGAATCCCAAGATGATGCTCGATGCGAGCCAATCTATTGCGGATGTCGTCCACGGAATCAAACAGTGATGAGTAGACCTGACGTCGTCCTCTCGAGGCGCTGGCGAGGGGGCATATCACCTTGAGGGCCAGCTTGGGCATCCATAGGTGCTTCTTCCTCCATATGATCGTCCCAGGCCTGGTCATCGAGTGCAGGGGGAGGTACTGGGGGATCACGGGGATGAGGACTGATATGTCGACTACCTGGATTTCGGTACCAGGCTCCCTGTCTAAAAATGAAATACATCCCCTGCATTGCCTGAGGTGTGAGCATCTGTGTGGAGGTGGGTGTGGGGACCCGGGCTCTAACTCAATTCTTTTGGGATTTAATTGGATCTTTGTTCGAAAATGTGGGTCAAAAATTTGCTTTTAACATTAATTCAAATGTATAATTAAAGCATAACATGTCTTTATATTAATTATACAACATAATGTACATACACGTCTGTTTAGTACAACCATACTCTAGTGTTCAAATCCCAACTAAAAACATAAGTAGTAACAGTCTAGTAGGAAACACTAGAAATCTTCAACGCCCGAGATCTCCACGCTATCATCAATCTCTCATCTAGCTCGAGACCCAGATCCTGCCCCACCTGTTGCCATGCACACATACAGACACAACAACAGCCGGATAACTCCGGTGAGAACATATCCCAGTATAAAACATGGATGCATGCAATGTAATAATCATGTACAAAAGCATAGCATATATCAAGTAACATGAATAAAAATCTAAACATGTAGAAGAATACAAATCTGTATTCAACATTTAAATCTTGACTCGACTCATTTCTAATCTAGGGATCCCGGTGTGAATAAGACGGTCTGTCATCTACCCAACCACTCGGGGCAACGGTACGTCTTATTCCTAGACTTCGGTCAACTCTGTATCGAGGGTCTACACATAGAGCAAATCTACTCCTATGCGTCTGAAAGCGGACCGGTTACGGTGGCCGGAAACGCAACGGAAGCATAAAAAACAAATTTTTAAGGGAAAATTTCGGCCATCATTAGAAGTTGTGCAATATTTACAAAAATCTCAAAAACATTCATAGGATGTTAAAGAAATGTACCTATCAACTTTAAAAGTTGATTGTGGCTCCAACTTTGTTGTCAAACAACAAAGCTCTTCAAGGCATGAAGATCTACAAGCTCCTCCTCCAAATCCTTGAAACTTTCCTTCAAATTAGGCCCACCACCAACTAGGTAGATCCCTTCATATTTTGCACTAGAAAAATATGAAGATTTTTCAAAGAGAAGTGTGTGTATTCTTCAACAATTCAAGAACACAAAGAAGAGAAAAATGGAGAGAATGAGAGAGCATAGTTTCGGCCATCACACATGTGTGGAGAGGGAGAATGATTTAATTTTCTTGTCTAGGTGTTGCAAAAAGCAAAAGTGAAAAAGTTGCATGCCATGCAATTTTTTATTCAAAAGTAATCTCCACCTCTTCACCTCCCAAGCATGTATATTATATAGTTTTTAATCAAATTAAAAACTTTGGACTAAATTTAATAATCTCAAACACATTTGAGACTAATTAAACATTACTTGAATTTACTCAAGTCCCACTAGTTAAATAATTATTTTAATTGAGCTCTACAAGACTCAATATAATTTAATTAATTCAACACTTGAATTAATTTAATTATTTGGACTCTACTAGGTCCACTAGTGTTTAATTAATTCAACACTTGAATTAATTTATTTAGTCCATAATAATGTTTATGAAAATCACAATTTTCAATTACATTATTCACTTGGCCAAATTTTAATTTAGGAACACTTCCATAAATCAAAATTTACATTTCTCTCATAGAAGTCATACTTCTAATTTTCCTTACGCTTATAAACTCCTTTATAAGCCGTTCAACACATTGAACTATTTTACTTCTCATCGGGATTTACAAAGCTAGTACTTGTGTGGCCCTCAATGGTTCATTGATACAACTAGCCGTGGGTTCACATCTCCATGTGATTCGGACTAAACATGTCCTTATGCGAGCATACCCCAATTGCTCCATTCTTACTTATCAACTCCTTGATAGTAAGAACGTCAGAACTCAAGTCTGATAGTACCCAACCAATCACGTAAAACGCCTAGCAGCATCGCTTACGTGATTCCCTAGGTATCACATGATAGTGCCTGCAAGAACCATTCAATTATGGTTAGCGTACAGTACGGTCCCTTCAACTCATATATCCCGATCGATTCGACAACCATTGGTTTATCGAGAGTTGTCAATGAATCGATACTATGTGTCATGTCGTAGTTGCATCGATGGTGCAATCTATGAAACACCTTTCATAATTACAACCATACTCTGGCCAGAGATTTCGATCTACATACACATGATAACACATAGGATATCCATACCCGAAGGTAAGCGGTGAATCCCCGACTACAATGCATCGACTCCTATGTGTTTCGACAGAACACCCAACCTTGCCACCTGATGACCCCATGAGAGTCGGTAAACAAGTCAAAGTGTAATTCTAGCACATAGAGTCTCAATGTTGTCCCGGGTCATAAGGACTAATTCTGTACAACCATAAACCAGGACTTTTCCACTCGATAAGTGAGAACCACTTGGAAAGTCCTTTTATGGAGGGTTGTTCAGTGCACTCTACAAGGAGCACCTATCTGCATGTTCGGACATCACAATGTCCCCTACCAATGAAACATGGTACTCACATCGCAGATACTAGTCTCTAACTCGAGCGGCCTATATCCTTCTTAGTGGCGGCTGAATCGACTAGGAACCGTTTAGAATATACAGTATTACAAATATGAGTTTCATGATACTCATCATATGAGCATCTCATATTCTTTCTACTATTTGTATATTCAAGGGCTTTATCTATGCAGCTAGCATGGGTATACAGATAAAGATTTGCCAAAAATAATAATTTCAAATATTATTAAAATAAAGATTGCTTATACATAGAGTTTCATTGTGAACACTCGGACAACACTTGGCTCGACGGGCACCTACTCTAACAATCTCCCACTTGCACTAGAGCCAACTACCTATATGCATAAAACCCATTGATTCGCGATGCTAGTCGAACAATGGTCCAGGTAAAGGCTTAGCTAGTGGATCAACAACATAATCTGTGGAGCCGACTTTGTCAATAGACACATCTCTTCTTTCCACAATCTCTACGAGGATGTGGTACTTTCTCAATACGAGTTTGGATTTCTGATGAGACCTTGGCTCCTTTGCTTGAGCTATAGCTCCCGTGTTGTCACACAACACCGGGATAGGAGCAATTCTATTAGGAATGACGTCCAACTCTTGGACGAAATTCCTTATCCAAACAGCCTCTCTTGCTGCATCTGATGCAGCAATGTATTCGGCCTCTGTGCTGGAATCCGTATTATTGTCTTGCTTGGAACTCTTCCAAGAGACAACAGCACCGTTGAGCATGAATACAAAACTAGAGGTTGACTTCGAGTTATCGATATCGCTTTGGAAGCTAGAGTCGGTATAGCCTTCCAATTTCAGTTCTCTACCCCCATAGACCAAGAACAACTTATTGATCCTTCTCAACAACTTGAGGATGTCTTTCACAGCTTTCTAGTTGTGGAAGACCGGGGTTCGATTGATATCTTTTCACTACACATAGTGAAAACGCCACGTCAGGACGTGTAGATATCATCCCATACATGATGTTACCAATTGCCGAAGCATACGGAATGCGTGTCATCGTCACTATCTCTGCATCAGTCTCAGGAGACAGACTTGGATAGGGACACGCCATGACACATTGGTAGATGTCCTCTCAAGGACGCATCCATCGAGAACCGCTTCACGATGGTATCATGTATGTGGACTGGGTGAGACCAAGCCATCTTTTCGATCTATCTCTATAGATATGTATCCCAATACAAAAGATGCTTCACCCAAGTCCTGCATCGAGAACTTACTCGCTAACCATATCTTTGTTGATTGCAACATTCCTACATCATTCCCAATGATTAGAATGTCATCAACATAAAGCACCAGGAATGTCACAACACTCCCACTGACCTTCTTATACACATAGGGTCCCTCATGATTCTTAGTAAATCAAACTCTTTGATTGTACTATCGAATCTAAGGTTCCAACTCCTTGATGCCTGCTTTAGATCATAAATAGATCTCTGAAGTTTACATACCATATGCTCACTTCCGATAGATGTAAACCCTTCAGGTTGAGACATGTAAATCACTTTCTTAAAATCCCCATTAAGAAAGACTGTCTTAACATCCATCTGCCATATCTCATAGTCATACCATGCAGCTATGGCTAGCAAAATCCTTATGGACTTGAACATTACGACTGGGAAAAGGTTTCCTCAAAGTCAACTCCTTGTCTTTGAGTACATCCTTTTGCCACCAATCGCGCCTTGAAAGTCAACACCTTCCCATCCTCCCCAAGTCCCTGTAGGAACAGTTCCCACAGGTGGATCCACAAGATCCTACACTTGGTTCGAATGCATGGAATTCAACTCAGATTCCATTTCTTCAAGCCACTTGGATGAATCGGCATCCGATAACGCTTCCTTGAAGGTCCTTGGATCACATCCATGGTTAGGCTCATCATGGCCCTCTTCAAGAAGCTGACCATACCTCATAGGTGGTCTCGAGAGTCTCTCGGATCTTTTAGGAGCTTGTATCTCCTCCCTTGGCTCATCGGGTGTGGGTTCCATAATTGTGGGTTTCTCTCGAACCTCTTCGAGTTCTATCATCTCCCTTTTTCTATCCAATAGAAAATCCTTTTCCCAAAAAGGTTGCATTCCTAGAAACAAACACTTTTGTTTCTTGGGGATGATAGAAATGATATCCAACTTAATTCCTTGGATATCCCACAAAGTAACATAAAATGGATCAACAATCCAATTTATCTCCCACTTACCTGCTTCACATAAGCAGGGCTCCCCATATTCTAAGATAAGAATATTTGGGAGGCTTACCCATCCATATCTCATATGGTATCTGCCTTTGAATGGACATTTAGTAGAATATCTTTTACTTTTAAGTTATAGAGATCGTTTTCAAGTTCTCAAGTACCAATTAAACATTCATTCTTGTAAATGTTGCAAACACCTTTGCTAAATAAACAAGAATATCCATTTTTATCACAATAGAAATGGAAACAATGTTTTACATCAAACAGGTACAAACAAAACATCTCTTAAAATTAACTTAAAGTCATTGTTCAACAATAAGTAAACATCCTTAATAGCCTTGGCAGCAACTCTTGCTCCATTGCCCATCCTCAAGAAGGTCACACCTTCCTTAGGCTTCCTACTTCTTCCCATCACCTGTAACCCATTACAGAGATGTGAGTCACAACCGGTATCAAATACCCAAGAAGTAGAGTTAATTAAAATGTTTACTTAAATTTAGAACATACCGTTTCCAGAACACTTCTGGGCAAGATATTCTTTGCAATTACGCCTCCAATGTCCAGGCTTCTTGCAGTGATGACATACATCATTAGTCTTGTCAGCCTTAACTGGTCTGGCTGCCTCAACAGGGTTCGGAGATTGCCTCAACAAGGGCATGTTCTTCTCGGGACGTTGGAAAGAACTCTTCTTTCCCTTCCCATGTGGATCAATCTTCGTACCAGATGAAGAACCCACATAAAGAACCAACTTCTCTTTCTTGATGGTGGATTCAAACGTAACAAGCATGTTTACCAACTCCTCAAGGGTCGGTTCCATCTTGTTCATGTTGAAGTTCACCACAAAAGGATCAAATGAGCTAGGCAGTGATAACAGCAACACGTCGGTGGTCAACTCCGAAGGCAAGATCAGATCCATGCCAACGAGCTTGTCCACGAGCCCGATCACCTTTAGGCCATGCTCATGGACCGAGGTCCCATCTCGCATGCGCAAAGTGATCAGCTCCTTGACGGTAGCATGCCTTAGAGGTCGTGTTTGCTCACCAAAGAGCTCTTTGAGTTGCAAATGAATGTCAGCAGCACTCTTTGCACCCTCAAAACGCCTCTGTAGCTCATCGTTCATAGAAGTCAGCATATAACACCTGGCTATCAAGTCATGGTCACACCATTCCTTGTAAGCCTGCAATTCCTCAGGATTGCAGTCAGTCGGAGCCTCAACAGGGGGCGACTGAGTTAGTGTATATGTTACCCTTTCCGAATTTAAGACTATTTTCAAATTTCTTAGCCAAGTGAGGTAATTAGGTCCAGTTAATATGTGTTTGTCGAGTATTATAGATATCGAATTGCGCATCGAAGACATTGTCGATTTGTACTGAAAAGTAAAAACAGATAAACGTTGATGACTATTTTAAATATTTAGTAAGATATGAAGTTTGGACTTATACTTCATAAATATTTGCTCCCACTGTTTTGACATCTTTCACTACCCTCTAGTGAAAACGGGAAACTCCTTTCCTCAGTAGGTACGTAAGGTCCAATTAGCGAATTATGATCCCGAATAATATCAGCCAATCACAAAACCTAAAAGGTAGTTTCCAATTGCATCACAATGCAACCCTTAACGTAAACTTTTGTCTCACGTTTGATTAGGACCCAATAATATGACGTCGTTCATCTTCACGTGTCAAGCCTTACCCATCGATGTTGAACCTTAATGGACGGTCGCCATGAGTTCCCTCAATAATATGAGCCGAAATCATGGGAGTTCCACGTAGTTCACATCACCATGTCAATGGATGTCACAGCTTTCCGGCACCCAAAGCTCCCCCAATAATATGAGCCGAGCCCCGAGTACGGGTAGCGTTCATCATGCACCCATTGTCGATGGAAGACAAGGAAATTATAAACAAATTTATAATTCCCCTTTTCGGGCTTGATATTAATTTTGAATCTTATTCAAAATGAGGGTTTTTAATTTTGAAAGGTCTCATCATTAATTTTATTTTAAAAGCTCGCCATGTTTGATCGTATGTTTGCCGGATTCATGCAACTTTGTTATTATAATAATAATAACGCACATACTCATTATTTATAACATATCATGCATATATCATAAATAGAAAACAATACAAGGATGATCAATCGCCCCAAAACTAATGGCCCGTGTGAGCCAAACACGGGCCTAGGTCCAATCCTAGGGTAAATGCACGGGATGCAATGCAACTATACTATTACATTAGCATCCAATATTACATGTCTTCGATCTTCATAATCACCAAGGCCACCATCTTCCAATCTTGATCTTCCCCTATTCTAATATTTACAAATAAATATCCATGGCACATAGGGATACATCTCATGGGGTGGGAACGGGCCATAAACCAAGCCCACTTTAAAAATTGATAATTATTACAATCATACAACACAAATATCCTAGCATACACCTAGCAAATTGGGCTTGGGCTTTTGATCATCCTTCATGCATAATATCACATATCATACACCATCAATTAATTATCACTATAATTAATTGATCTAATATTATATATCTTGATCCAATCACTAACCGCCACAATTATAAATTAAATTAACAAAGTATACAAACACCTTTGTCTACTTTCAAATTAATTTATTTATAATCGAATTTCTTGTAAATCACCATTTACTATAAATAATTGAGGTCCTACTTCAATTATTTATTTTATGAGAAAATATGTGCAACAATTGTAAATTTAAACTTAAGGGCCCAAAACCCATTTTTCACCAAAAATACTTAGGCCCATTTAAATTTCACAAATAATGTTGTCCATCCAATGGCCCAACATCTCAAGGCCCATGACACTAAGATTGTCCAAAACACTTTTGGAAACCCTAGCCGTCATCGCCGTCGCCGGAGCTCCGTCGCCGGATTCCGGCAACAACAAAAAAATTTTTTTTTTTATTTTAAAAACTGAACATTTCGGGCAGCCCCTTGGGCTGCCCCTCGGCTGCCCGAAATTTTCGGGCAGCCCCTTTCGGGCAGCCCCTCGGCTGCCCGGAAAAACATTTTTTTTTTTTTTTGTTTTCTTCAAAAATTCGGCCTTGATGATTTTCTTGCACAAAAAATCTCAAACGGTTAGAAATCGATCTCAACATAATATTATGCAAATATTACACAAAATCCGTAACCTAAGCTCGGATACCACTTGAAAGCGGACCGGTTACGGTGGCCGGAAACGCAACGGAAGCATAAAAAACAAATTTTTAAGGGAAAATTTCGGCCATCATTAGAAGTTGTGCAATATTTACAAAAATCTCAAAAACATTCATAGGATGTTAAAGAAATGTACCTATCAACTTTAAAAGTTGATTGTGGCTCCAACTTTGTTGTCAAACAACAAAGCTCTTCAAGGCATGAAGATCTACAAGCTCCTCCTCCAAATCCTTGAAACTTTCCTTCAAATTAGGCCCACCACCAACTAGGTAGATCCCTTCATATTTTGCACTAGAAAAATATGAAGATTTTTCAAAGAGAAGTGTGTGTATTCTTCAACAATTCAAGAACACAAAGAAGAGAAAAATGGAGAGAATGAGAGAGCATAGTTTCGGCCATCACACATGTGTGGAGAGGGAGAATGATTTAATTTTCTTGTCTAGGTGTTGCAAAAAGCAAAAGTGAAAAAGTTGCATGCCATGCAATTTTTTATTCAAAAGTAATCTCCACCTCTTCACCTCCCAAGCATGTATATTATATAGTTTTTAATCAAATTAAAAACTTTGGACTAAATTTAATAATCTCAAACACATTTGAGACTAATTAAACATTACTTGAATTTACTCAAGTCCCACTAGTTAAATAATTATTTTAATTGAGCTCTACAAGACTCAATATAATTTAATTAATTCAACACTTGAATTAATTTAATTATTTGGACTCTACTAGGTCCACTAGTGTTTAATTAATTCAACACTTGAATTAATTTATTTAGTCCATAATAATGTTTATGAAAATCACAATTTTCAATTACATTATTCACTTGGCCAAATTTTAATTTAGGAACACTTCCATAAATCAAAATTTACATTTCTCTCATAGAAGTCATACTTCTAATTTTCCTTACGCTTATAAACTCCTTTATAAGCCGTTCAACACATTGAACTATTTTACTTCTCATCGGGATTTACAAAGCTAGTACTTGTGTGGCCCTCAATGGTTCATTGATACAACTAGCCGTGGGTTCACATCTCCATGTGATTCGGACTAAACATGTCCTTATGCGAGCATACCCCAATTGCTCCATTCTTACTTATCAACTCCTTGATAGTAAGAACGTCAGAACTCAAGTCTGATAGTACCCAACCAATCACGTAAAACGCCTAGCAGCATCGCTTACGTGATTCCCTAGGTATCACATGATAGTGCCTGCAAGAACCATTCAATTATGGTTAGCGTACAGTACGGTCCCTTCAACTCATATATCCCGATCGATTCGACAACCATTGGTTTATCGAGAGTTGTCAATGAATCGATACTATGTGTCATGTCGTAGTTGCATCGATGGTGCAATCTATGAAACACCTTTCATAATTACAACCATACTCTGGCCAGAGATTTCGATCTACATACACATGATAACACATAGGATATCCATACCCGAAGGTAAGCGGTGAATCCCCGACTACAATGCATCGACTCCTATGTGTTTCGACAGAACACCCAACCTTGCCACCTGATGACCCCATGAGAGTCGGTAAACAAGTCAAAGTGTAATTCTAGCACATAGAGTCTCAATGTTGTCCCGGGTCATAAGGACTAATTCTGTACAACCATAAACCAGGACTTTTCCACTCGATAAGTGAGAACCACTTGGAAAGTCCTTTTATGGAGGGTTGTTCAGTGCACTCTACAAGGAGCACCTATCTGCATGTTCGGACATCACAATGTCCCCTACCAATGAAACATGGTACTCACATCGCAGATACTAGTCTCTAACTCGAGCGGCCTATATCCTTCTTAGTGGCGGCTGAATCGACTAGGAACCGTTTAGAATATACAGTATTACAAATATGAGTTTCATGATACTCATCATATGAGCATCTCATATTCTTTCTACTATTTGTATATTCAAGGGCTTTATCTATGCAGCTAGCATGGGTATACAGATAAAGATTTGCCAAAAATAATAATTTCAAATATTATTAAAATAAAGATTGCTTATACATAGAGTTTCATTAAGAACACTCGGCCAACACTTGGCTCGACGGGCACCTACTCTAACAGCGTCGATACACCAAAACGTCTAGTTTTGGCCAATCAGCCAATATCTCCTATCTCAGGACTCGAATATAAATCAATAAACAAGACATTACATAATAAATGTAACAACAATCTAGTATGTGATTTAGGGAAACTCGTATCAAATCTGAATCGAGTTGTGCAATCCCATGACCACATGAATTATACCTTTCGTGTCGCACTGTCTGTCGAGATCTCGAATCAAATGTCAAACCTGTCACTTCAAATCTGAAATGGCAATGTAACAATGCACTCTATCAAGACATAACTCATATCAAAATCTTGCACAAGTCAATACTTAATCATACTCCGTCTCGGTAACAATCGACGACATAACGGCGTATTTCTTTGATACCGGTCAATTCACAACTCACATAACAATACCATAATCTCATCAACATCATCATATCAATGACATAATCTTCTCAAACTCTGAAAATCGATATACTCTTCAATAATACATGCTGAAAGTTCGAATAATAGCATACGGTTTCCGAAAATCAATCCGGTAACGAATATACCAAGCTCAAGATATCAAGAACACATATTCTAACTCAAATCTGAATTCCCCTAACACATATATTTCGAAACATGGTGCAAGTGAGTAAAAAGTATACCCTTATGAAGCTTGTGATACCAGGAGCAAGAATCTTCACTCGGATTCCAAATCAGATGTGTAAATCTCTCACAATTCCAAGTGTGCTATGAAGAAAGCTTGAAAGCATTCCATGGAGAGGGGTCTCGGTTCTTGTTCTGAATGCAAGGGAAATGAAGACACCTATCATATATTGCATGCAAAGAGACGAGTGTTTATGCTTTTCAAATGACACGCACTACCGCGGGTGCGGTATCTCAAGAGCGCGGGTGCGCTGTGCTCACGGCAGCCCTTGTATTTTCTGAAATTCTCGGACCGCGGGTGCGGTCCTTGCATGACCGCGGGTGCGGTCGCACCACCGCGGGTGCGGTGTGGCTTCGCAAAAATTCACCAATTTCTTCTCAATGCACCGCGGGTGCTGTATCTCTAACACCGCGGGTGCGGTATGGCTTCGGCCCAAACCTCACAATTTCAATTTAAATGTCATGCATTCTCCAACTTGTGAATCTCACATCCATAACAGCTGATAATTCTCGAGCCTTACATTTCTCCCCCTCTTAGACAAGAGTTCGTCCTCGAACTCGTACGCAAGTAATTATGCAAGTATATACAGAAGCAGTAAAATCAAACTAACAAATTACTTACATCAACTGAATAGCTCGGGATGCCTCTGTCTCATTTCAGACTCTGTCTCCCAAGTTGCTTCCTCGATGCCATGACGACTCCACTGAATCTTCACAAGCGGAATAGTCTTTGTTCTGAGTTGTTTTTCCTTCCGATCAAGAATCTGTATCGGTCTTTGAACATAGCTCAGAGTTTGATCTAACTCGGCTTCGTCAGGCTGAATGACATGAGAACTATCTGGCATATATTTACGTAACATTGATACATGAAAAACGTCATGTATACCAGACAATGAAGGAGGAAGAGCAAGTCTGTAAGCTCGATCGCCAATCTTCTCAAGGATTTCATATGGACCGACGTATCTAGGAGACAACTTTCCTCGTTTGCCAAATCTGACAACGCCTCTGAAAGGAGAAATCTTCAAAAACACTCTGTCTCTCTTCTCGAATACTAACGGTCTGCGTCTGATATTGGCGTACTTCGCTTGCCTATCTTGTGCCATCTTCATTCTGTTCTGAATGGTCTTCACTTTCTCGATCATCTCACGAATCATATCAGGCCCCAACTCTGGTACCTCAGAGATATCATCCCAGTACAATGGAGATCTGCACTTCTTTCCGTACAAAGCTTCGAACGGTGCCATCTCAATGCTAGTCTGATAGCTGTTGTTGTATGAAAACTCACACAACGGCAATGAATCTTGCCAACTAGTACCAAAGTCTAGTACTACAGCTCTCAGCATATCCTCTAAAGTCTGGATAGTCCGCTCTGACTGTCCATCCGTCTGAGGATGATAAGCAGTGCTCAGGTGTAAAGTCGTACCTAAAGCCTGCTGCAAGCTGTGCCAAAAGTGAGAAGTAAATCGTGGATCACGATCTGATACGATCGACTTCGGCACACCGTGCAATCTGACGACCTCTCTAACATATAACTCTGCCATCTGATCGTATCGATAGGTCATTCTGTATGGAATAAAGCACGCTGATTTGGTCAGTCTGTCTATCACAACCCAAATCGCGTCACAGCCCCGCAAAGATCAAGGTAACTTTGTCACGAAATCCATGGAAATATGGTCCCATTTCCATTCAGGAATAGACAAACTCTGAAGTAAACCTCCGGGCTTCTTTCTTTCTGCCTTCACCTGCTGGCAATTCAGGCACTTAGACACAAATTCTGCAATGTCTGTCTTCATCTGCTTCCACCAGAATTGTGTCTTCAAGTCGTTATACATCTTCCTGCCACCAGGATGAATGCTGAACCGACTACAGTGTGCCTCCGACATGATCTGTCGTCTCAAATCTGAAATCTCTGGCACTACTAAGCGGTTATTCACATACATAACAGAATCTCTGACCTGATATTCTGAGATATGTCCCGCTCTGACCATATCAATCGATCTCTGCACACTCGGATCGGTTCTCTGCGCTTCTTTGATCCTCATAATCAAGTCTGGCTCAATCTGAATTGCAGCAAGCCGCAACGGTCTACTCTCTGTATCAAATGTCAACCCAGACAAGCAACAATCTTCTACTAAACTCGATACACCTATAGTCGACAAGGACAAAGAACATACCTTTCGACTTAAGGCGTCTGCCGCTGCATTCGACTTCCCTGGATGGTACTTGATCTCGCAATCAAAATCTTTCAGCAGATCAAGCCATCGTCGCTGCCTCATGTTCAACTCTGACTGAGAAAAGAGATACTTCAGGCTCTTATGATCGGAATAGATCTCAAATTTCTCGCCATACAGATAATGACGCCAGATCTTGAGTGCAAATACAATCGCCGCCAATTCAAGATCATGAATCGGATAACGGGTCTCGTGCGGCTTCAGCTGTCTAGAGGCGTACGCTATCACGTGCCCTCGCTGCATAAGAACACATCCTAGCCCTCTGTGAGTTGCGTCACAGTATACCACAAACTCACCTGTACCGGTAGGAATTGTTAAGACAGGCGCACTAGTCAGCCTCTTTTTCAACTCTACAAAACTGGCTTCACAATCTTCGGACCACACAAATGGCACGTTCTTCTGTGTCAACTGGGTGATAGGCTTCGCTATACTAGAGTAATCTCGGATAAAACGACGATAATACCCGGCTAGACCCATTAAACTACGTATCTCAGGCACAGAAGTCGGTCTCGACCAACTGATCACAGCCTCAACTTTACTCGGATCTACCGCAATACCCTCTCCAAATATAATATGCCCCAAGAAGACAATCTGTTTCAGCCAGAATTCACACTTGGAAAGTTTAGCATACAACTGCTCTTTTCTCAAAGTCTGCAATACAATTCTCAAATGCTCTGCATGCTCAATCAGACTTTTCGAATACACCAAAATATCATCAATGAACACAATCACAAAATCATCTAAATATCTCTGAAAAATGCGGTTCATCAAACTCATAAACACCGCAGGTGCATTCGTTAAACCAAAAGGCATAACAATAAACTCGTAGTGCCCATACCTGGTTCGAAATGCAGTCTTCGGAATATCAACGTCTCTAACTCTGAGCTGATGATACCCTGATCTCAAATCAATCTTTGAGTATACAGAAGATCCCTGTAACTGATCAAACAGATCATCGATGCGAGGCAACGGATACTTGTTCTTCCCTGTCGCCTTGTTCAACTGTCGGTAATCAATACACAGTCGCATCGAACCATCTTTCTTTCGAACGAATAGCACCGGAGCACCCCAAGGTGACACGCTTGGTCTAATGTATCCCTTGGACAAAAGATCTTCCAACTGTGCTTTCAACTCTTTCAATTCAACAGGCGCCATCCTATACGGAGCTCTCGAAATAGGAACACTGCCTGGCACAAGATCTATGCTAAAATCTACCTCTCGAACCGGAGGCAACCCTGGAATCTCATCAGGAAAAACATCTGCAAACTCGCAAACCACTGGCAGATCTGCCAATGCTGGGCTCGACTTCAGTAGATCTACTGAATATACGAGAAAGCCCTCTGCTCCTCTCTGAAGCAATCTACTCATAGTCAGAGCATATACTAAGGGAATCCGAGATCTGGAACCCTTGCCGTAGAATTTCCACTCATCTGTCATTTCGGGTCTGAATCTGACAATCTTGTGGAAACAATCTACAGTGGCCCTGTACTTGGTCAACATGTCTATACCAACTATACAATCAAAATCAGCTAAACCAAGTACTACACAATCAAGATCGATCTCATGCCCTTCAAACTGAAGTATACAATGTCTAACAGTAGTCACAGATATCAAACCACTTCCCAACGGAGAAGCTATAGACAATACCGTAGACATCGACTCAACAGGCAATGAATGTCTCAATGCAAAATGTTCAGCTATGAATGTATGAGATGCCCCTGTGTCTATCAACACATGCAGGATAACCGCAAAGAAAACAGTTACCTGCAATGACGTCATCCGGCGCCTCCTGCGCCTGCTCCTCTGTCAGGGAAAAAACACGTGCCTGCTGTCTGGGAGGCTGACTTACGGTCTGACTACCTCCTGGTCTCTGTTGGGTCTGTGTAGACGGTGGCTGGAAGGAGTGTACAGAGGATGCCTGTCTCTCCATCTGTGGCACTGGTGCTGATGACCCTGCACTCTGGAATCGTGGTGCACCTCTCTGGGGACAAACTCTGGCGAAGTGTCCCTGTTGCCTACAGATGTTGCAATGTCCCATAACTCCTTGACATTGCTCCGTCGCATGTCGTCCTCCACACGAGCTACAATATACGCCACTGTAATCTGACCCCTGACCTCTCTGTCGAGATCCACTCGAACTCGATGAACTACTCCCAGATTTCTTAAACTGTCTGCCCTTGGCCTTCAAAAATTCCTTCTTGCCACTACCACTAGCTCCACTGTCAAAACGAGGAGGAGGTGGTGGAAACTGTACGGTCGTGGACTGTGGCGGTCTCTGTCCCTGAACAACGTAGGAAGCTCCTCGCTGTCTGATCAAGCCAGCCTCTGCTCCCTTGGCTCTGTTCAGTGCCTCTGAAAAAGTATTAGGCCGCCCCGTGTTCACCAAAGTAAAAACATCTGGGTTCAGCCCATTGATGAACTGATCGGTCACTGCCTCATCGTTCCCTGCTACATGAGGTGCAAATCGTAGCAATGCAGAAAATTTAGCAACATACTCCTCGATGTTCCACTGTCCCTGCTTCAGATTCGGAAATTCAGCCCCTTTATCTTTTCGGTAGGAGACGGGGAAGAAACGCTGATAGAACTCATCTTTGAAGACTTTCCACGTAACATCAATGCCTCGGTGCTCCAAGGCTCTCTTCGTAGTCAACCACCAGCTCTTTGCAACCTCCTGCATCTGATGCCCTATCAGTTTCACACGTCGCTCATCAGTATATGCCAAAGACTCAAACAACATCTCGATATCATCAAGCCAGCTCTCGCACTCTACTGCACTCTCTGTGCCCTTCAGCGTAGGCGGATGGAAAGACTGAAATCTCTTCAATAAGGTCTCCATCGGCGTAGCGGTAACATCAATCTGTGCACCGGATGTACTACCCTGCTCTGGCTGTGGTATTCGTCTAGGCGGCATAAATCTGATTATCAAACTGATTAGTACACAATCAATATCATCTGTATCAGCCCTCCTCTGATCATACCCTCTAATCGAGAATCGGTTATGATTCAGGCTTGACATGCTGTAAATCAATTCAGATAATACAACAACATACAATAGGGAAAGCAGTAAATCATGCTATCACATCAAAAGCAAGGAAGATGACTCGATCTACCCCCCTCATTCTATTCTATCTCAGTCTACAGAACCTACAGCTCTGATACCACCTGTTGTGGGGACCCGGGCTCTAACTCAATTCTTTTGGGATTTAATTGGATCTTTGTTCGAAAATGTGGGTCAAAAATTTGCTTTTAACATTAATTCAAATGTATAATTAAAGCATAACATGTCTTTATATTAATTATACAACATAATGTACATACACGTCTGTTTAGTACAACCATACTCTAGTGTTCAAATCCCAACTAAAAACATAAGTAGTAATAGTCTAGTAGGAAACACTAGAAATCTTCAACGCCCGAGATCTCCACGCTATCATCAATCTCTCATCTAGCTCGAGACCCAGATCCTGCCCCACCTGTTGCCATGCACACATACAGACACGACAACAGCCGGATAACTCCGGTGAGAACATATCCCAATATAAAACATGGATGCATGCAATGTAATAATCATGTACAAAAGCATAGCATATATCAAGTAACATGAATAAAAATCTAAACATGTAGAAGAATACAAATCTGTATTCAACATTTAAATCTTGACTCGACTCATTTCTAATCTAGGGATCCCGGTGTGAATAAGACGGTCTGTCACCTACCCAACCACTCGGGGCAACGGTACGTCTTATTCCTAGACTTCGGTCAACTCTGTATCGAGGGTCTACACATAGAGCAAATCTACTCCTATGCGTTGATACACCAAAACGTCTAGTTTTGGCCAATCAGCCAATATCTCCTATCTCAGAACTCGAATATAAATCAATAAACAAGACATTACATAATAAATGTAACAACAATCTAGTATGTGATTTAGGGAAACTCGTATCAAATCTGAATCGAGTTGTGCAATCCCATGACCACATGAATTATACCTTTCGTGTCGCACTGTCTGTCGAGATCTCGAATCAAATGTCAAACCTGTCACTTCAAATCTGAAATGGCAATGTAACAATGCACTCTATCAAGACATAACTCATATCAAAATCTTGCAAAAGTCAATACTTAATCATACTCCGTCTCGGTAACAATCGACGGCATAACGGCGTATTTTTTTGATACCGGTCAATTCACAACTCACATAACAATACCATAATCTCATCAACATCATCATATCAATGACATAATCTTCTCAAACTCTGAAAATCGATATACTCTTCAATAATACATGCTGAAAGTTCGAATAATAGCATACGGTTTCCGAAAATCAATCCGGTAACGAATATACCAAGCTCAAGATATCAAGAACACATATTCTAACTCAAATCTGAATTCCCCCAACACATATATTTCGAAACATGGTGCAAGTGAGTAAAAAGTATACCCTTATGAAGCTTGTGATACCAGGAGCAAGAATCTTCACTCGGATTCCAAATCAGATGTGTAAATCTCTCACAATTCCAAGTGTGCTATGAAGAAAGCTTGAAAGCATTCCATGGAGAGGGGTCTCGGTTCTTGTTCTGAATGCAAGGGAAATGAAGACACCTATCATATATTGCATGCAAAGAGACGAGTGTTTATGCTTTTCAAATGACACGCACTACCGCGGGTGCGGTATCGCAAGAGCGCGGGTGCGCTGTGCTCACGACAGCCCTTGTATTTTCTGAAATTCTCGGACCGCGGGTGCGGTCCTTGCATGACCGCGGGTGCAGTCGCAACACCGCAGGTGCGGTGTGGCTTCGCACAAATTCACCAATTTCTTCTCAATGCACCGCGGGTGCTGTATCTCTAACACCGTGGGTGCGGTATGGCTTCGGCCCAAACCTCACAATTTCAATTTAAATGTCATGCATTCTCCAACTTGTGAATCTCACATCCAGAACAGCTGATAATTCTCGAGCCTTACAGTGGGGAAGAGGGACGTCTCGCCAGTGAGATCGACGCCGTGGGCCGCTAAAATCAGGGAGATGATGATCGGAAAAGGAGAATATGGCCGCTTGTTCTTGGTGGGGTCAATATGTGCGACAGAGCGCATATGGGCGAGGATGATCGAAGCCACCGGGATCGCAGGTATAGCCCCCAATCCATTCAGCATCTTATCAATGATGTACAAGTCCATAATCCTGACCTCATTGTTTCCGGCCTTCCTAGGTAAAATGTTTGCTCCCGTGAAATAACAGATAAGGAGATCAAGCAACGGGAGGGAAGTGGGAAGGACGCTCGAGCGAGACTTGGTCTGAGAAGTGAAGTATTGCAGACGACGTCGGGCCTCGGGGATCTGAAAAGTAATGTCAGAGAAGAATATGTCGAGTTGATTATGACTCACCGGAGGACCCTTATTTGGCACATTCAACAGAGTAGCTATAGATGCAGTATCAAACTCGATAGGCACCCCCTTTACGAAAGTGCGGATCTGTTGCAGCCCAGTAATACTCTTGTCGTCGAAGTTGGCATAAAATTGCCATACCAACTCGGGAAAGTAGGGACCGGTGATGTCCAAAAGTGATCCCCAACCAAACATATCGAATTCAGCCCGAATTGGAACCTCGTGATCAATCTGGGGGTGGATAGATTTTTCAACAATCATAGCTTTCTCGTGGAGGGCCGAGTACCATTCAGAGTTCTCGAAGGAGGTGAATATAGAGGAATCAAACTCTACTATGTCTTGTCTAGATGAGGAAGCACCGCTTCGTGCACGCTTACTGGTTAATCGACGAGGAGGCATGGCGATGTATACGGCCGGATTCAACTATGCAATCAATGAAGCACAACAATCCCTACTCAGAAGCACAATCCAACTGATCCCAACAACCAACACAATGCAATAACACAATACCCACAGCGAATCAATCCACAATTTGAAGAATAGCACCTAACAACCGAAATTAATACTCAAGCCAACACCAATCCAAGGGTAAGAAAACAACACCCCCAATCTACGGGTAATAGCCTCCAATAGCAATTCAATCCCAAAACTAAACCAACATGATGATATAACAGGCCTCAAACAAGCAAAATCCGACACTCTAATAATCGATGAGGAAGACCCAAGCAATAATCGAATAGATGGCACAAAATCCCCACGTGGCTAGGCGAATATGAGAGTTTAAGGGAGAACCACGCTTACTGGAAAGGAAGAGGTGATGGCACGGAGGTGTTAGGTGGCCGGCGACGGGAGGTGGCGGTGCGTGGCTGTGAGTGGCGGCTGGACGACAGACGGTGGTGGTGCGAGAGACGGAGATGGAGGAAATCGATTTTGGGGCTTTAGGGATTTGGGTAGCAAAAATCGCGATTTAAATTCAGAGGAGTCGCGAAAATAGGGGGCACGGACCCCGTGTAGGGTCCGGGCCTAGGTCCGTGTACTCTCGGTATGAGTAATTCTGAGAAGTGAAAGACACGGACCCCGTGCAGGGGTCCGGGGTAGGGTCCGTGTAGACTCTGGAAATCGGCATTTTTGAAAGGGACGTACACGGACCCCGTGTATGGGTCCGAGGTAAGGTCCGTGGAGACTCGGTAAATCTAAAAATGTTTCGCGTTTTTTTTTTATTATTAATTTTTTTATATATATGCGAGCCAAACCCAAATGTGACGCCGTGAATGCATAAATCTATAGATCAAAGTCGACACTAAATAAAGCACACAAGATGCAAGAATTGTAAAGAAACTTCCCTGGTCAATTTGAGGTTTTGAAACCGATCGCCCTGATAAATTCTCCCACGCTTGAGACATTCCACTGCCAGTATATAAATTACCTGCACCACCATTCACTGAGATTAACTAATGAGATATTCATGAAATAAAAAGAAAGAAAATGGAAATAAAATAAGAAAGAAGAGTAAAACTAAACACTGGGTTGCCTCCCAGCAAGCGCTAAATTTAGAGTTGATAGCTTGACTATACTCCCTTTATTCAGTTTGGATCTTGCAGATCCACTGTGGTCGACTCAATGGGTATGGCACCACCATGATAAACCTTCAGTCAATGCCCATTTACTTTGAAAGGTCCAGTCGCTTCACTAGTGATCTCTACCGTCCCGTAGGGGAACACTTGCGTGATGGTATATGGTCCATACCACCGTGAACGCAACTTACCTGGCATCAATTTCAGCCGAGAATTATATAGCAGGACCAGTTGTCCTACCACAAATTCTCGATGGACGATGTTTTGATCATGCCAGCGTTTGGTTTTCTCTTTGTAAAGCTTGGCATTCTCGTAGGCCTCCAACCTAAACTCATCTAGTTCATTCAGCTGCAGAACTCTGTTGTCACCTGTGGTTTTAGTATCAAAATTTAAGAATTTAGTAGCCCAATAAGCCTTGTGCTCAAGTTCAAGCGGGAGGTGGCATGATTTCCCATACAACAGTTTAAACGGAGACATGCCAATGGGGGTTTTAAAAGCAGTGCGATAAGCCCAAAGTGCATCGTCAAGTTTGCTAGACCATTCTTTCCTTGAAGCACCGACAGTGTTCTCAAGAATGCGCTTAATCTCTCGATTTGATACCTCGACTTGGCCACTAGTCTGAGGATGGTAAGGTGTAGCCATCTTATGTCGGACCCCATACTTTGCCAACAGACTGTCGAATTGACGATTACAAAAATGAGTACCCCCATCGCTAATAATGGCTCTAGGTGTTCCAAAACGTGAAAAAATATTTTTCTTTAGAAATTGAACAACCACCTTAGAGTCATTAGTCTTGCATGCAAGTGCCTCCACCCACTTAGACACATAATCAACGGCTACCAAAATATACTTGTTCCCAAAAGAGATCGGGAAAGGACCCATAAAATCTATACCCCACACATCGAATAATTCACACACAAGAATATTATTGAGAGGTAATTCATGTCTCTTGGAGATATTACCTGTGCTCTGACAGTTTGAACATTTTGTGACATATTCATGTGCATCCTTAAAAAGAGTAGGCCAATAAAAACAGGACTGGAGGACTTTGGATGCAGTTCTAGTTGCCCCAAAGTGGCCTCCAGCCGGACCCACATGACAATGAAACTAAATTTCACTTACCTCTTCCTGGGGTACACATCTACGGATTATACCGTCTGCACATATTCTAAACAAATAAAGAACCTCCCACAAATAATATTTCAAATCCGAGAAAAATTTCTTCTTTTGCTGGTAAGTAAAGTGGGGAGGAATGAACTTACTTGAAAGATAGTTAACAAAATCTGCATACCACGGTAAATTGGTGATCTCAAAGAGTTGCTCATCTGGAAAATTGTCTCGAATAATGTCATTGCTTTGAATCGGGTTTTCCAAACGAGAAAGATGGTCTGCAACTTGATTCTCTGTGCCCTTCCTATCGATTATTTCCAAATCAAATTCCTGCAACAGAAGAATCCAGCGAATTAGTCTTGGTTTTGCATCCTTCTTGGACATCAGATATTTCAATGCTGAATGGTCGGTGTGCACGACGACTTTACTCCCTATAAAGTATGATCTAAACTTGTCCAAAGCAAACACGACGACTAGGAGCTCTTTTTCTGTAGTGGCATAGTTCAGTTGGGCAGCTGACAGTGTCATGCTAGCGTAGTAGATGACATGGATGCATTTTTCTCTCTTTTGTCCCAACACTGCCCCTAGCGCTGTGTCACTCGCATCACACATCACCTTAAATGGCGACCCCCAGTCAGGTGCTATCATCACAGGTATTGTGATCAATTTCTCTTTCAAGATCTGAAATGCCTGCACACACTCAGCTATAAAAATCAAAAGTTACCTCTTTTATCAGTAAATTTGTCATAAGCTTGGCAATGCTAGAAAAATCTTTTATAAAGCGTCTGTAGAATCCCGCATGCCCAAGAAAACTACGCACTCCTCTAATGTTGGTTGGGACTGGGAGTTTCTCAATCACTTCAATCTTTGCCTTATCAACCTCAATCCCATTTTCAGAAATTTTATGCCCCAACACTATTCCCTCTCTCACCATAAAATGACATTTTTCCCAGTTTAGGACTAAATTCGACTCCTCACATCTTTCCAAAACCTTAGACAGGTTAATTAAACAAGTATTGAACGAGGAGCCAAATACAGAAAAGTCATCCATGAATATCTCAATAAAGTCCTCAATCATGTCATGAAAAATTGCCATCATGCATCGTTGGAAAGTTGCTGGTGCATTACATAGACCGAATGGCATTCGTTTATATGGAAATGTCCCATAAGGACAAGTAGAAGTGGTTTTCTCCTGATCTTCAGGGTCAATGGGAATTTGCATATAACCTGAATAACCATCCAGGAAACAGTAAAAAGGATGTCCAGCCAATCTTTCCAACATTTGATCGATAAATGGGAGGGGGAAATGGTCTTTACGGGTGGCGTCATTAAGTTTTCTATAATCAATACAGACACGCCACCCCGTAACAGTTCTGGTAGGAATTAGTTCATTATTTTCATTTTTTCACAATAGTGATCCCACCTTTTTTCGGAACAACTTGCACTGCACTAGCCCACCTACTATCAGAGATCGGGTAGATAATACCTGCGTCCAGTAGCTTAATCACCTCTTTCTTTACAACCTCTTGCATGGCTGGGTTTAGACGCCTTTGGGGTTGAGTAGACTTCTTGTGATCGGCCTCCATCAGAATCTTGTGCATACACATAGAAGAGCTGATCCCCTTAATGTCTGCGATGCTCCAGCCAATGGCTTTGATGTTGTCTCTCAGCACTCGCAACAGCTTTTCTTCCTCCTTACCTATCAAAGTAGATGAAACAATCACTGGCAGTTTATCATTATCGAGCAAAAACAGATATTTTAAGTGCGAAGGAAGAGGTTTCATCTCTAGGATCGGGGCTTCTTCGATGGAGGATTTTAAAGGTCTTGGGACATGCCCAAGCTCCCCAATCCTAGAGTTTACCGTTTTCGACAGTGGTATGCCTGCCTCCAAATAGGAGATACATTCATCAAGCTCTTGATTTCCCAATTCTTGTGGAGATGAATGAGTTAAGAAAACCTCCAAAGGGTCCTCACCTATCCGTCCCTGTAAATCACACTTAGCAAACTCATCAGTAGCATCGATTCGAAAACAATCAGAAGTATCATTAGGATATTTGATGGACTGAAAAACATTGAATATGACACTTTCTTCATTAAACCTCAAGATTAGCTCGCCCTTTTGCACATCTATCAAAGCTTTCCCGGTGGCTAAGAATGGTCTCCCTAAAATAAGAGGGATCTCTCGATCCTCCTCCATGTCTAGCACGGCGAAATCCACCGGAAAGATAAACTTATCGACTTTCACCAACACATCCTCTACAATTCCCCTAGGGTATTTAATTGATCTATCAGCTAACTGTAGGGAAATTGTAGTTGGTTTCACCTCACCGATCTCTAACTTCTCAAAACAAGAATATGGCATTAAATTAATGCTTGCACCTAGGTCACATAGAGCTTTCCTGGAAAATGAAGTTCCTATGGTACAAGGGATGGAGAAGCTACCTGGGTCTTTAAGCTTCGGAGGTAGTTTATTTTGTAAAATTGCAGAACATTCCTCCAAAAGCTTAACTGTCTCAAAGTCAACCAAATTCCTTTTGTTTGATAAAATCTCCTTAAGAAATTTAGCATACGAGGGCATTTGAGCTAAAGACTCTGCAAATGGGATATTTATGTGCAGCTTTTTGAAAATCTCAAGAAATTTTGAAAATTGGGTATCCAGTTGCAATTGCTTTGTTCTTTGGGGAAATGGGAGTGACTTAATATCAATTTTGGAGTTTGAGTTTAGAGACTTATCTTTCTCCCTTGTGTCATTGGACTCTTGCTTGGATATTTTCTTCTCCTTCATATCTCCTTCAAAATCGATCACTTCCTGCTTTATGGGAGACGTCACCGTGACTGCATTGACACCTTTTGGATTCTTTTCCGTGTCACTAGGTAGTGTACTCGGAGCTCGTGTAGCCATTTGTGTCGCTAACTGCCCTAGTTGCGTCTCCACTCTTTGCATCATGGCATCATCGTTTTGCCATCTCATCTCATTCCCAGCTATGTACTTGGCAAGCATATCCTCAAGATTCGACTTACTATCCTGTGGCTTGAAACCGGGTGGCATAGTCGGTCCAGCACCTTGCGGAGGTTTAGGTGGTTGCTGAGGAGGCTTTTGTTGTGCGGGATGTTGCGGAGGATTAAATTGTAGTTGCTCGACAGAATTTTCTGGTTGTCTCCACCCAAAATTCGGATGATTCCTCCAGCCCGGATTATATGAGAAACTGTATGGATTATATTGTGGACGACCTTGGTTTCCCACATAATTCACTGAGTCCCCTCCAAAACACTGTATTCCCTCACAAGACATATCTAGCGCGAAGGGCATGTCACTAGATGATCCACCAACTGTCTCAGCACTTTCATGAATTTGATGCATTGGTTTGGCCGGTATTGATTTATTTGCCTGTAACTGCGCCATCTGATGTGTCAACCCGTCAAGCTTCGCTGTGATCGCTGTCAAAGCGTCCATTTCCAGAAATCCTACCTTCTTCTCCCTTTGGTTATCTTGCCAACCCACATTTCTCTCCGCCATATTCGAGATGATTTCAAGTGTTGCGGTTGTCGTTTTCCTGTATAAGCTTCCGTTGGCTGCCGCATCGAGCATAGATCTCACAGAAGGATCTACCCCATAATAGAATGTCTCAACCTGTTGGCCTATTGAAAAGCCATGTCTCGGGCACATCCTCAACATCTTCTTAAACCTCGCCCATGCTAAATTCAGTGATTCCTAACCTATTTTACTGATAGGACTCGTTTTTACGTGTTTTTAGTGTTGGTTTTGAGTCTCATTCATGCATCATATTAGTTTGTTTAGTTTAATTTAGCATTCATTTAGCATTATTTAGCATTTGGCTGATCTCGTGTATTTTATGGTTGTTTTGTAGGAAGTGGACCAAAAAGTGGGATTTTATTTGCATAGCATCGAAGAGGTCTCGCTAGGGCGGTCAAAAGTGACCGCCCCAGCGAGCATATTGGCCCAGCCGAGGAGTTTCTGCGCGAGTCATTCGCTAGGGCGGTCAAAAATGACCGCCCCAGCGAATCCATCGATGTGAACGAGAATATTTTGCGCGAAGCTCTCGCTAGGGCGGTCAAAAGTGACCGCCCCAGCGAGACCAAAGACACGGCCAGGAATTTTAATTCGAGAATCACTCGCCCCAGCGGACAATCCTGACCGCCCTAGCGAGCGACGCAATCCGGGAAGATTTGTTTCCAAGTTTTGTGGACTCTATCTTAGACCATAACCTAATACACGAGAGAGGCGCCGATTTTGAGACTATTCTGATATTTTCCATCACTTTTCTTGGGAGGAAGGCTAGGAGCAAGAGAGACTTTCGAAGAACTCGAGAATTCCAAGCGTCGCAGCCGTCATCCATCGTCAACCTTAGTATTTTAATTATTCAGTTTTTATTTCTTGCATAGATTGTTGATTTTTATTATGAATTTTGTTGGCTAAACTCTATATTTGTTGGGATTTGAGGGGATCCTACCCCGTACTCGTTGTTTAACATTATTTATCGACGTTTTTATGAGTGATTTGTTTATGCTTTTGTGCTTTCTCATTTCAATTGAAGTCTAGCTAACTTCCTTTGATTATTTCATGTTGTTAATGATTTCGATAGAATAATTGAAAATAGGATCGAATAGCATAGACCACGGATTTACAATTTTAGTAGATATACGGAATTGGGTACGTGTCGATAGTGATAATTCACCCGGATGAAAGCTAGCGGATTCCATAGAACGTAATGCAATCGTGAACTGTTAAATAATTGAGGATACTTGATTACTGCATGTTTATGATTAGTATTAATATAGCTCGACAGAGTATATTAATTAGTCTAGGGAATTCCGTCGAATGCACGAGTAAAAGTCGAGTATAATTATTTGAACACGAGCGGTAGGTGAACTGATAATTCCCAACAAATTCGCTTCTCATTTGATTTACATCCAATTTAATCATTGATTTCTTGATTATTTGTTCTTGCATTTTAATCATTTTAGTTATTAAATTCACTTTAGTTTAATCACCAACTCAATCTATCGTTGCTAAAGAAATTGAAGTGAAAATAAGAATAGTGTAACGCAGTCCTTGTGGATCGATACTCGTATTCACTTACGTTTATTATAACTTGACTATCGTGCACTTGCGATATTTTAAATCGAGCTTTCATTTATAAAACAAATTTTGGAACTATTCACTGTGCAAGTTTTGCTCGATCAAGTTTTTGGCGCCGTTGCCGGGGACTGTTGATTCACAATTTTTCTATTTTTCATTTAAATTCTTTAGTATTATTTATTTTATTGTTAGTTGATACTCCTATTCTGTTGCAGATTTTTCTTGTGGTGCATGCGAAGATCACTCGAAGTTAAGCTTGAGCCTTTTGACCCTGAGATCGAACGCACTGCTAGACGCCAAAGACAACAGCAAAGACTCAAGGAACAAATGGATAGGCACGAACAAGAGCAGGAGGCGGACCGCCAAAATGAGAGACGGATTGAGATGCCACGCCGTATACCGATGATGGATTATGCACAACCGTCTCTTGATGGAGCACGTCCAAGCATCGTGAGACCAGTCATCCGAGCTAACCAGTTTGAGATCAAGCCAGCTATCATTCAGATGATTCAAAACACTGTTCAATTTGGGGGAAGTGCACTTGACGACCCTAATTCTCATATAGCTGATTTTCTTGAAATTTGCGATACTTTTAAGTTTAATGCTGTGTCTGATGATGCTGTTCGTTTGCGTTTATTTCCATTTTCACTAAGAGATAAAGCTAAGGCGTGGTTAAACTGTTTGCCTGTAGGGTCTATCACTACATGGGAGGATATGGCGAAGGCATTCCTGATCAAGTACTTTCCTCCGTCGAAGACTATGAAGCTGAGAGCCGACATTACTACTTTTGCTCAATATGAGCTTGAGTCACTTTACGAGGCGTGGGAGCGATACAAGGATTTATTGAGGAGATGTTCACACCATGAGCTACCTCTTGGGTTAGTTGTTCAAACTTTTTACTACGGTCTGCTTACTCCTAACCGTACCATGATAGATGCTGCTGCCTGTGGTAACTTGCTGAGAAAAACGGCTGAGGAAGGATATGAATTATTGGAGGAGATGGCTGCTAGTAGCTATCATCCTCATTCCGATAGGCAGAAACGAGGTGCTGGAGTTAATCAAGTTACTGATTTGTCTGCGGTGTCAGCACAGTTAGAGGCTTTGAACAGAAAGATTGATGGGATGAGTGCGAGTGGATCGGCTATGCATCTGCAAGAGATTTTCTGTGATAAGTGTGGAGGTGAGCATGACGTGCAGGATTGCCAAGATGGCAATCCATTCTATGTGCCTGAGGGAGCAAAACACGTGGGATTCCAGAACCGTCCTAGAAATGACCCTTATTCAAACTCTTATAATCCGGGATGGAGGAATCACCCAAACTTTTCGTGGGGAGGTCAAAACAACCAAAACCGCCAACAAAGAGGTCCACCACATGGGATGCACCAAGGATTCAAGCCAGAACCGCCTAGGGAGGAGAAGTCAAATTTAGAGCAAATGATGACTAAATTTATTTCAGCAACTGAGACGAGATTTCAGAATCAGGATGCATCCATAAAGGGGTTAGAGAATCAAATTGGGCAGTTGGCTAAGTTAATTGCTAATAGGGAGCAAGGAACTTTGCCAAGCAACACGGAGACTAACCCGAGAGAGCAAGTGAAAGCTGTGGAATTGCGTAGTGGAAGAGCACTCGAGTCTAATGAGGAAAGGACCAAGCATGGTGAGGATGAGGTGGAACATCAAGGAGGTAAGTCTTCTAACTCTACATTTACACCTACTGCACCGAATAAAATTGTTATCCCTCCACCTTTCCCCGCAGCAATGAAGAAAGCTAAGTTAGATGCACAATTTGGTAAATTTCTTGAGGTATTCAAAAAACTGCATATTAACATTCCTTTTGCTGATGCCTTATTGAATATGCCAAGTTATGCATAATTCTTGAAAGATATCTTGGCGAATAAGCGGAAGCTAGAAGATCATATGACTGTGAACTTGACTGAAAATTGCTCCGCTTTAGTTCAAAACAAGATGCCTCCAAAGCAAAAAGATCCAGGGAGTTTCTCTATACCTTGCATTATTGGTGATATTAATTTTCATAAAGCTCTATGTGATCTTGGTGCGAGTATTAATTTGATGCCCTATTCTGTGTTTAGGAGACTGGGATTGGGTGAACCCAAGCCAACTAGGATGTCATTGCAGCTGGCTGACAGATCTGTCAAGTATCCACGTGGGATTATCGAAGATGTCTTGGTGAAAGTGGATAAGTTTATTTTTCCTGCAGATTTTGTAGTACTTGACATGGAGGAAGATTTAGAGATGCCTTTAATCCTAGGGAGACAATTTCTGGCTACAGGGAAAGCACTGATTGATGTTGACGAGGGAAAATTGAGACTGAGAGTTGGAGAAGAAGAAATTATTTTTGATGTCTTTAATACTCTCAAGCACACAATGCACAATGATAGTTGTTTTCGTGTTGATGTCTTAGATTCTCTCGTTTGTGATTTTGTGCAGGATGGATTGCAAGAACCATTGGAGGCCACTCTCACTACGGAAAAGCAGGAGGACGAGTTAGACGAGGAAAGGATGGAGATGGTAGCTCACTTGAATGCCATTCCACCTTGGAGAAAGCAAGTGAGGCTTCGACTAGAGGAATTGGGAGACAGAAAAGATTTAATGCCTCAAAAGTCGAGCCTAGAGGAGCCACCTACTTTGGAGCTCAAACCACTACCTCCACATCTCAAGTACGTATATCTAGGAGAAAATAATAAACTGCCTGTTATTATTTCTTCTTCTTTGACAGATGATATGGAGAGTAAGCTCTTAGAAGTCCTTAAGGAGCATAGAGGAGCATTCGCTTGGAAAGTTGTGGACATCAAGGGGATAAGTCCTTCGATCTGCATGCACAAAATTCTGATGGAGGATAAATACTCACCTCTAGCACAACCTCAAAGGAGACTCAATCCAAAGATGCAGGAGGTCGTAAAAGCTGAAACGATCAAACTTCTGGATGCAGGTATTATCTATCCTATCTCTGATAGTGCGTGGGTAAGTCCTGTGCAATGTGTGCCTAAAAAGGGTGGGATTACTGTTATTACCAATGGAAAAAATGAGTTGATTCCCACTAGAACTGTTACGGGTTGGCGTGTGTGCATGGATTATAGGAAATTAAATGATGCAACCCGTAAAGATCACTTCCCCCTGCCATTTATTGATCAAATGATTGAACGATTAGCCGGTCATGAATTTTACTGTTTTTTGGATGGATATTCGGGATACAATCAAATCACAATTGCACCTGAGGACCAAGAGAAAACTAATTTCACTTGCCCTTATGGTACTTTTGCGTTTAGACGTATGCCCTTTGGTCTATGCAATGCACCTGCTACATTTCAAAGATGCATGACCGCTATTTTTCATGACATGATTGAGAATTTTCTTGAAGTTTTTATGGATGACTTCTCCATTTTTGGCTCTTCGTTTAATGAATGTCTAGAAAATTTGAACTTGGTGCTTATTAGATGTGAAGAGAGCAATTTGGTGTTAAATTGGGAGAAGTGTCATTTCATGGTGCAAGAGGGGATTGTGTTAGGGCACAAGGTGTCAGAAAATGGAATGGAGGTCGACAAAGCCAAGGTGGAAGTAATCAAAAATCTACCACCTCCGTCATCAATCAAGGGAGTCCGCAGTTTCTTGGGGCATGCTGGTTTTTATAAGCGTTTCATTAAAGATTTTTCTAAAATTGCTAAGCCCTTGTCCTCTCTATTGATGAAAGATGTTGAGTTTAATTTTGATTCTACTTGTCTGCAGGCATTCGAGATACTCAAGGAGAGTTTGGTGACAGCACCTGTTCTGACTGCCCCTGATTGGGAGCTACCGTTTGAGGTGATGTGCGATGCTAGTGATACAGCTGTTGGTGCGGTGCTGGGTCAAAGGAAGAACAAGGTATTTCATACCATCTACTACGCAAGTAAGACTTTAAATGATGCTCAATTGAATTACGCTACTACTGAAAAGGAATTACTTGCTATAGTATTTGCTTTCGAGAAATTTCATTCATATCTTGTTCTGTCTAAAGTGATTGTGTATACAGATCATTCTGCCCTAAAATACTTGCTTGCTAAGAAAGATGCGAAACCTAGGTTAATTAGGTGGATTTTACTATTGCAAGAATTTGATCTCGAGATTCGAGATAAAAAGGGTGTAGAAAATGTGGTTGCTGATCATCTGTCTAGGCTTGAGGATGTTAGAATTAATGGCTTTGATGCTGATATAGATGACTGGTTCCCTGATGAGCAATTGTTTGAGGTGAATGCGTGCCCTTGGTATGCCAATTTTGCCAATTTGCTTGTCACCGGCACACCCCCCCCAAATTTATCATTTCACCAAAGAAAGAAATTCTTTTCTGACGTGAAATATTATTTTTGGGAGGAACCGTTTTTGTTTAAAATCTGTGCAGATGCCATGATAAGGAGATGTGTAGCGGAGGAGGAAACCAGTCAAATTCTGAACCACTGCCATGACCGTGAGGTAGGTGGTCACTTTGGACCCATACGGACGGCATCTAAGGTACTTGAATGTGGCTTCTATTGGCCAACTCTTTTTAAGGATGCTCGTTTGTATGTTCTCAATTGTGATAGATGCCAATGCACAGGTAATATTTCCAACCGTCATGAGATGCCTTTGAATAATATTATTGAGTGTGAAATATTTGATGTGTGGGGGATTGATTTTATGGGTCCTTTTCCTGCTTCTTTTGGAAAGAAATTTATTTTGGTGGCAGTGGAGTATGTGTCGAAATGGGTGGAGGCAGAGACTTGTGCCACAAATGATGCACAAGTGGTGTTAAAATTTTTAAAGAAACACATTTTTAATCGATTTGGTACACCGCGTGCAATCATAAGTGATGGTGGCACCCATTTTTGCAATAAAATTTTTGATAAACTGTTGGGCAAATATGGTGTCACCCACAAAGTTTCCACTCCATACCATCCCCAAACTAGTGGACAAGTTGAAGTGTCCAATCGAGAGATTAAGAGGATTTTAGAAAAGACGGTTAATGTGAATCGAAAGAACTGGTCCATTCGGTTAGATGATGCTTTGTGGGCTTATCGTACTGCGTTCAAAACACCTATAGGCACTACACCATATAGGTTACTTTTTGGTAAAGCATGTCATCTACCCGTAGAATTAGAGCATAGAGCATATTGGGCGACCAAGGCACTAAACTTTGATTTTGCTCTTGCAGGTGAGAAACGATTGCTGCAGTTGAGTCAGTTGGATGAGTTCCGAGATACAGCTTATGATCTTGCCCTATCTTACAAGGAACGCACCAAAAGAGCCCATGATAAACACATTGTAAGAAGAGAATTCAAAGGGGGTGAAGCGGTGTTGTTATACAACTCTAGCTTACGACTTTTTCCGGGCAAGCTGAAGTCCAGATGGTCAGGACCATTCATCATAGCCGAGGTGTTCCCATCAGGTGCAGTGGTGTTGCATGATGGCAAGGAAGGGACGTTTACTGTGAACGCCCAAAGATTAAAGCACTATATTGGTGGCACAATTGAGCCACAAATTGGAGTCACTCGGCTCCATGACAGTCGTTGAGGACATGGGTGAAAAGTCGAGCTCTAGACTATAAATTGAGAACTACCTCTACTCCTTATTTTGATTTTAATTAGATTTTTTTAGCATTCGCATCATTTGTATTTAGGTAGTTGCATGGCATGGCATTCATTGTTTTTATTTATTTTTTTTCGAGAGTATCTCGCTAGGGCAATCAAAACCGACCGCCCCAGCGAGCCGTCGTTTTTAAAAAATTTTTTTTTCACCGAATATACCTCGCTAGGGCGGTTATTTTTGACCGCCCCAGCGAGGCGTCGTTTTTTTAAAAAAAATGTTTTCACCGAATATACCTCGCTAAGGCGGTTACTTTTGACCGCCCCAGCGAGGCGTCGTTTTTAAAAAAAATTTTTTTCACCGAATATACCTCGCTAGGGCGGTTATTTTTGACCGCCCCAGCGAGGCGTCGTTTTTTTTTAAAAAAAAAATTTCACCGAATATACCTCGCTAGGACGGTCACTTTTAACCGCCCCCGCGAGCACTCATATTTTTTAAATTTGTCTTGGCGAGAACCCCTCGCTAGGGCGGTCAAAACTGACCGCCCCAGCGAGCACGCGTATAAAAAATAATTGGTCACCGCAAACCACTCGCTAGGGCGGACACTTTTGACCGCCCTAGCGAGTCGCGCAGACTATAAAAAAAAATTTTCTCCCCTTTCTTCCCCACTTCGAACCCTACCCCTTTCCTCTCCAATAATCGGCGCCTCCTCCATCTTTTACGCTCAAATCTTCTTATTTTGTGATAATTTCAGGAAAAGACTCGATCTTGGACGCTACCCTCCACCAGGACGCGTTTACACTACAATTTCTTCTACTCCGGTCATCTTCCAAGGATTCCGGCGAGCTTCTCCGGCGAACTTCAAAAATTTTCCGCTTCAGACTCCTTGCACTCCCATCTCGACATGGCACCTAAACGGTCTAAGGTAACTCACGGCGCCTCTAGTTCTCGGGCTACTCCGTCTATGTTTGTGAATGATAATGCTAGGGATAGATATGCACATGCTAGACTACATAGGAAGCCTATCCCGGAGCGAGGATTTAGCCCGTCTATTATTCATCATTTTCCGCCATTCCAAATTGAGGGACGAGGGTGGACTGGTTTTGTGGCACAACCGAACGCAGCAGTGGTTCCGGTCGTGCGCGAATTCTATGCCAATGCTCCGGAGGGGAGTGGGCATAAGGCATCTGTGAGGGGACGTCTAGTCCCGTACGACTCCAGGACTATCAATGACTTGTTGGGTTTGCCGTCGGTGGATGACTCGGTGTTTCAAGCGTGGGTCCTTAACCCGGATTACGATTTGATTCTTCAGACGCTCTGTTATCCGGGCGCCACGTGGAAACAGCCGGGGACGTATACGGTCTTTCTGGAAAAATTTTTGAGAGTGGATGCGGCAGTGTGGTATGCCTTTTTGTCGAAGAGATTAATGCCGGTCGGGCATACGAGTGATGTCCAACGGGAGCGGGCGGTTGTTCTGTATGCCATCCAGACTGGGATGGTGATTGATGTGGGCCGACTCATCTTTGGACAGCTCAACATGTGCATAAACAGCAGCAATTTGGCGTTTTATTTTCCGACGATCGTGACTGAGCTTTGTGCCCGAGCGGGGGTGATATTTGCCGATGATGATGAGTGGCTACCACCGATGAGAGCCATTGATGACGCTCTTTATCGATCCAAGAGGGAGAAGAGGCAGGCAGAGCTGCCCGAGGATGTATTTTTCGAGTATGGGGGCGCCGCTCACCCACCTCCGGCTTTACTACATGCACCACCACCTCCGCAGCCACGCCGCCGTGCCATGCGAGATCGCATCAACGAATTGGGCGCTTGGGCCACATATCAGACTGAGTATCAGGCCGTGAATCAAGCTCATATTCAGAACGTCGAGTACTTGGTACAGGGGATCTCCACGCATTTGGGCATCGACACATCCGGCCGGCCTCCTGTACCCGCATACCCGCCACCCTTCCAGTTCCAGTACCATTATCCTATGCCGCCACCAGCTGACGAGGGAGTCCGACCACCTGAGCATGACGAGGAGGAGGACTTCTGATCAGGGGAGTTTACTGTTTCCCCTTTCTTTTTTATTTGTTTGCTTATTTCAGTCCTTGCATTTGCATTCATGCGTTTTTATGTTTGTTTTTAGTCTTTGTTTCGTTTTGTGCTATGAGGACATGGCACAACTCTAGTATGAGGGGGTGGGTAGTTTGTTTTGGTTGTTTAGTTATTTGTTTTAGTTCATTGCATTTCTTTAAGTTTCGTTGCATTTTTTTTTTTTAGTTGGTGTCGTTTATGGTGAGAAGACATAGTTTATGAGCCAATGATGATCTTGAATTGATAGTTTACAAAAATGTTGATTGGGTCACTTCTTGAACGGTACTCTTAATTGTTGAAGCATAAAGTTTGGTACAAAATTTGAACTTTTGAGCACATTTGCGTGGGGACTAGGATTTTGTAGGAATAATGGTGAAATTTGAAAATTTTGTTTGGTTAACTTGAAAGGCACCATTTATGAGTTGATTTAGCATGCAAACCCGTGAAAATAAGTCGCTAATAGTGACCTTGATTGAGAAAAGTTGATTTGCCTTGAACTTTACTTGTACCTCCTCTCCAATGTACTAATTAAAATATCAAACTCCCAACCGGCTATAATCCAAAGTGATATCATTCTTAGCCTAGGGAGTACATGTGTGAAAATTGTGCATTCAAAAAAAAAAAAAAAAAGGGAGAAAAGAAAATAAGGAGATGCAAGGTGAGGGGGAGCCTAAATAAAAGGAATGAAATTCTATTCCTAGGCTAAAAGTTGGAGATGTAAGGAGACGAGGAAAGTCAGACGCAAAAGTCTTGACGATTGCACAATGAAAATGATCGGTGTACTCCCAACTTTTTAGCCACTTGAGCTTATTTCCCTTCTTTTCGACACCCCTATCTGCTCTTAAAAGTTGAATAAAGTTCACTTTATGGCTAGTGATAAATGGATACGGGAATGCATGCTAGTGAGACTTGTATTGAAGTGCTAATTAAGTGACTCGCATGATTTGATAATTGATCTATTTGACGTACAAATGACTAGACCCATCACGACACACACACACGTTCAAACTAGTGTTGATATTTATGTGTAGATGAGAAATGAGTATTCGTTTGCGATTTGACTTGACTATGATTGGTAGTGGGAAAGTAAACTGAGGCATGAACATAACCGTTGTCGACTCACCATTGACATTTACTTGTGTTGGTTTTTCTTGTTTGAGTTTGTTTGTTTTTGTTGAGTTTGTTTAGTATCTCGTGCTTTAACCTATTTTACTCGAGGGCGAGCAAAAGGTTAGCATGAGGGGGTTGATAGGACTCGTTTTTGCGTGTTTTTAGTGTTGGTTTTGAGTCGCATTCATGCATCATATTAGTTTGTTTAGTTTAATTTAGCATTCATTTAGCATTATTTAGCATTTGGCTGATCTCGTGTATTTTGTGGTTGTTTTGTAGGAAGTGGACCAAAAAGTGGGATTTTATTTGCATAGCATCGAAGAGGTCTCGCTAGGGCGGTCAAAAGTGACCGCCCCAGCGAGCATATTGGCCCAGCCGAGGAGTTTCTGCGCGAGTCATTCGCTAGGGCGGTCAAAAATGACCGCCCCAGCGAATCCATCGATGTGAACGAGAATATTTTGCGCGAAGCTCTCGCTTTTGACCGCCCCAGCGAGACCAAAGACACGGCCAGGAATTTTAATTCGAGAATCACTCGCCCCAGCGGACAATCCTGACCGCCCTAGCGAGCGACGCAATCCGGGAAGATTTGTTTCCAAGTTTTGTGGACTCTATCTTAGACCATAACCTAATACACGAGAGAGGCGCCGATTTGGAGACTATTCTGATATTTTCCATCACTTTTCTTGGGAGGAAGGCTAGGAGCAAGAGAGACTTTCGAAGAACTCGAGAATTCCAAGCGTCGCAGCCGTCATCCATCGTCAACCTTAGTATTTTAATTATTCAGTTTTTATTTTTTGCATAGATTGTTGATTTTTATTATGAATTTTGTTGGCTAAACTCTATATTTGTTGGGATTTGAGGGGATCCTACCCCGTACTCGTTGTTTAACATTATTTATCGACGTTTTTATGAGTGATTTGTTTATGCTTTTGTGCTTTCTCATTTCAATTGAAGTCTAGCTAACTTCCTTTGATTATTTCATGTTGTTAATGATTTCGATAGAATAATTGACAATAGGATCGAATAGCATAGACCACAGATTTACAATTTTAGTAGATATACGGAATTGGGTACGTGTCGATAGTGATAATTCACCCGGATGAAAGCTAGCGGATTCCATAGAACGTAATGCAATCGTGAACTGTTAAATAATTGAGGATACTTGATTACTGCATGTTTATGATTAGTATTAATATAGCTCGACAGAGTATATTAATTAGTCTAGGGAATTCCGTCGAATGCACGAGTAAAAGTCGAGTATAATTATTTGAACACGAGCGGTAGGTGAACTGATAATTCCCAACAAATTCGCTTCTCATTTGATTTACATCCAATTTAATCATTGATTTCTTGATTATTTGTTCTTGCATTTTAATCATTTTAGTTATTAAATTCACTTTAGTTTAATCACCAACTCAATCTATCGTTGCTAAAGAAATTGAAGTGAAAATAAGAATAGTGTAACGCAGTCCTTGTGGATCGATACTCGTATTCACTTACGTTTATTATAACTTGACTATCGTGCACTTGCGATATTTTAAATTGAGCTTTCATTTATAAAACAAATTTTGGAACTATTCACTGTGCAAGTTTTGCTCGATCAAGTTTTTGAAAGCACGAGATACTAAACAAACTCAACAAAAACAAACAAACTCAAACAAGAAAAACCAACACAAGTAAATGTCAATGGTGAGTCGACAACGGTTATGTTCATGCCTCAGTTTACTTTCCCACTACCAATCATAGTCAAGTCAAATCGCAAACGAATACTCATTTCTCATCTACACATAAATATCAACACTAGTTTGAACGTGTGTGTGTGTCGTGATGGGTCTAGTCATTCGTACGTCAAATAGATCAATTATCAAATCATGCGAGTCACTTAATTAGCACTTCAATACAAGTCTCACTAGCATGCATTCCCGTATCCATTTATCACTAGCCATAAAGTGAACTTTATTCAACTTTTAAGAGCAGATAGGGGTGTCGAAAGGAAGGGAAATAAGCTCAAGTGGCTAAAAAGTTGGGAGTACACCGATCATTTTCATTGTGCAATCGTCAAGACTTTTGCGTCTGACTTTCCTCGTCTCCTTACATCTCCAACTTTTAGCCTAGGAATAGAATTTCATTCCTTTTATTTAGGCTCCCCCTCACCTTACATCTCCTTATTTTCTTTTCTCCCTTTTTTTTTTTTTTTTTTGAATGCACAATTTTCACACATGTACTCCCTAGGCTAAGAATGATATCACTTTGGATTATAGCCGGTTGGGAGTTTGATCTTTTAATTAGTGCATTGGAGAGGAGGTACAAGTAAAGTTCAAGGCAAATCAACTTTTCTCAATCAAGGTCACTATTAGCGACTTATTTTCACGGGTTTGCATGCTAAATCAACTCATAAATGGTGCCTTTCAAGTTAACCAAACAAAATTTTTCAAATTTCACCATTATTCCTACAAAATCCTAGTCCCCACGCAAATGTGCTCAAAAGTTCAAATTTTGTACCAAACTTTATGCTTCAACAATTCAGAGTACCGTTCACGAAGTGACCCAATCTACATTTTTGTAAACTATCAATTCAAGATCATCATTGGCTCATAAACTATGTCTTCTCACCATAAACGACACCAACTAAAAAAAAAAAAATGCAACGAAACTTAAAGAAATGCAATGAACTAAAACAAATAACTAAACAACCAAAACAAACTACCCACCCCCTCATACTAGAGTTGTGCCATGTCCTCATAGCACAAAACGAAACAAAGACTAAAAACAAACATAAAAACGCATGAATGCAAATGCAAGGACTGAAATAAGCAAACAAATAAAAAAGAAAGGGGAAACAGTAAACTCCCCTGATCAGAAGTCCTCCTCCTCGTCATGCTCAGGTGGTCGGACTCCCTCGTCAGCTGGTGGCGGCATAGGATAATGGTACTGGAACTGGAAGGGTGGCGGGTATGCGGGTACAGGAGGCCGGCCGGATGTTTCGATGCCCAAATGCGTGGAGATCCCCTGTACCAAGTACTCGACGTTCTGAATATGAGCTTCATTCACGGCCTGATACTCAGTCTGATATGTGGCCCAAGCGCCCAATTCGTTGATGCGATCTCTCATGGCACGGCGGCGTGGCTGCGGAGGTGGTGGTGCATGTAGTAAAGCCGGAGGTGGGTGAGCGGCGCCCCCATACTCGAAAAATACATCCTCGGGCAGCTCTGCCTGCCTCTTCTCCCTCTTGGATCGATAAAGAGCGTCATCAATGGCTCTCATCGGTGGTAGCCATTCATCATCATCGGCAAATATCACCCCTGCTCGGGCACAAAGCTCAGTCACGATCGTCGGAAAATAAAACGCCAAATTGCTGCTGTTTATGCACATGTTGAGCTGTCCAAAGATGAGTCGGCCCACATCAATCACCATCCCAGTCTGGATGGCATACAGAACAACCGCCCGCTCCCGTTGGACATCACTCGTATGCCCGACCGGCATTAATCTCTTCGACAAAAAGGCATACCACACTGCCGCATCCACTCTCAAAAATTTTTCCAGAAAGACCGTATACGTCCCCGGCTGTTTCCACGTGGCGCCCGGATAACAGAGCGTCTGAAGAATCAAATCGTAATCCGGGTTAAGGACCCACGCTTGAAACACCGAGTCATCCACCGACGGCAAACCCAACAAGTCATTGATAGTCCTGGAGTCGTACGGGACTAGACGTCCCCTCACAGATGCCTTATGCCCACTCCCCTCCGGAGCATTGGCATAGAATTCGCGCACGACCGGAACCACTGCTGCGTTCGGTTGTGCCACAAAACCAGTCCACCCTCGTCCCTCAATTTGGAATGGCGGAAAATGATGGATAATAGACGGGCTAAATCCTCGCTCCGGGATAGGCTTCCTATGTAGTCTAGCATGTGCATATCTATCCCTAGCATTATCATTCACAAACATAGACGGAGTAGCCCGAGAACTAGAGGCGCCGTGAGTTACCTTAGACCGTTTAGGTGCCATGTCGAGATGGGAGTGCAAGGAGTCTGAAGTCGCCGGAAAATTTTTGAAGTTCGCCGGAGAAGCTCGCCGGAATCCTTGGAAGATGACCGGAGTAGAAGAAATTGTAGTGTAAACGCGTCCCGGTGGAGGGTAGCGTCCAAGATCGAGTCTTTTCCTGAAATTATCACAAAATAAGAAGATTTGAGCGTAAAAGATGGAGGAGGCGCCGATTATTGGAGAGGAAAGGGGTAGGGTTCGAAGTGGGGAAGAAAGGGGAGAAAATTTTTTTTATATAGTCTGCGCGACTCGCTAGGGCGGTCAAAAGTGTCCGCCCTAGCGAGTGGTTTGCGGTGACCAATTATTTTTTATACGCGTGCTCGCTGGCTGACCGCCCTAGCGAGGGGTTCTCGCCAAGACAAATTTAAAAAATATGAGTGCACGCGGGGGCGGTCAAAAGTGACCGCCATAGCGAGGTATATTCGGTGAAAATTTTTTTAAAAAAAACGACGCCTCGCTGGGGCGGTCAAAAGTAACCGCCCTAGCGAGGTATATTCGGTGAAAATTTTTTTTAAAAAACGACGCCTCGCTGGGGCGGTCAAAAGTAACCGCCTTAGCGAGGTATATTCGGTGAAAACATTTTTTTAAAAACGACGCCTCGCTGGGGCTGTCAAAAATAACCGCCCTAGCGAGGTATATTTTTATGAAAAAAAAAAAAAAAAAAAAAAAAAACGACGGCTCGCTGGGGCGGTCGGTTTTGACCGCCCTAGCGAGATACTCTCGAAAAAAAAATAATAAATAAAAACAATGAATGCCATGCCATGCAACTACCTAAATACAAATGATGCGAATGCTAAAAAAAATCTAATTAAAATCAAAATAAGGAGTAGAGGTAGTTCTCAATTTATAGTCTAGAGCTCGACTTTTCACCCATGTCCTCAACGACTGTCATGGAGCCGAGTGACTCCAATTTGTGGCTCAATTGTGCCACCAATATAGTGCTTTAATCTTTGGGCGTTCACAGTAAACGTCCCTTCCTTGCCATCATGCAACACCACTGCACCTGATGGGAACACCTCGGCTATGATGAATGGTCCTGACCATCTGGACTTCAGCTTGCCCGGAAAAAGTCGTAAGCGAGAGTTGTATAACAACACCGCTTCACCCACTTTGAATTCTCTTCTTACACTGTGTTTATCATGGGCTCTTTTGGTGCGTTCCTTGTAAGATAGGGCAAGATCATAAGCTGTATCTCGGAACTCATCCAACTGACTCAACAGCAGCAATCGTTTCTCACCTTAGATGCCGTCCGTATGGGTCCAAAGTGATCACCTACCTCACGGTCATGGCAGTGGTTCAGAATTTGACTGGTTTCCTCCTCCGCTACACATCTCCTTATCATGGCATCTGCACAGATTTTAAACAAAAACGGTTCCTCCCAAAAATAATATTTCACGTCAGAAAAGAATTTCTTTCTTTGGTGAAATGATAAATTTGGGGGGGGTGTACCGGTGACAAGAAAATTGGCAAAATTGGCATACCAAGGGCACGCATTCACCTCAAACAATTGCTCATCAGGGAACCAGTCATCTATATCAGCATCAACGCCATTAATTATAACATCCTCAAGCCTAGACAGATGATCAGAAACCACATTTTCTACACCCTTTTTATCTCGAATCTCGAGATCAAATTCTTGCAATAGTAAAATCCACCTAATTAACCTAGGTTTCGCATCTTTCTTAGCAAGCAAGTATTTTAGGGCAGAATGATCTGTATACACAATCACTTTAGACAGAACAAGATATGAATGAAATTTCTCGAAAGCAAATACTATAGCAAGTAATTCCTTTTCAGTAGTAGCGTAATTCAATTGAGCATCATTTAAAGTCTTACTTGCGTAGTAGATGGTATGAAATACCTTGTTCTTCCTTTGACCCAGCACCGCACCAACAGCTGTATCACTAGCATCGCACATCACCTCAAACGGTAGCTCCCAATCAGGGGCAGTCAGAACAGGTGCTGTCACCAAACTCTCCTTGAGTATCTCGAATGCCTGCAGACAAGTAGAATCAAAATTAAACTCAACATCTTTCATCAATAGAGAGGACAAGGGCTTAGCAATTTTAGAAAATCTTTAATGAAACGCCTATAAAAACCAGCATGCCCCAAGAAACTACGGACTCCCTTGATTGATGACGGAGGTGGTAGATTTTTGATTACTTCCACCTTGGCTTTGTCGACCTCCATTCCATTTTCTGACACCTTGTGCCCTAACACAATCCCCTCTTGCACCATGAAATGACACTTCTCCCAATTTAACACCAAATTGCTCTCTTCACATCTAATAAGCACCAAGTTCAAATTTTCTAGACATTCATTAAACGAAGAGCCAAAAATGGAGAAGTCATCCATAAAAACTTCAAGAAAATTCTCAATCATGTCATGAAAAATAGCGGTCATGCATCTTTGAAATGTAGCAGGTGCATTGCATAGACCAAAGGGCATACGTCTAAACGCAAAAGTACCATAAGGGCAAGTGAAAGTAGTTTTCTCTTGGTCCTCAGGTGCAATTGTGATTTGATTGTATCCCGAATATCCATCCAAAAACAGTAAAATTCATGACCGGCTAATCGTTCAATCATTTGATCAATAAATGGCAGGAGGAAGTGATCTTTACGGGTTGCATCATTTAATTTCCTATAATCCATGCACACACGCCAACCCGTAACAGTTCTAGTGGGAATCAACTCATTTTTTCCATTGGTAATAACAGTAATCCCACCCTTTTTAGGCACACATTGCACAGGACTTACCCACGCACTATCAGAGATAGGATAGATAATACCTGCATCCAGAAGTTTGATCGTTTCAGCTTTTACGACCTCCTGCATCTTTGGATTGAGTCTCCTTTGAGGTTGTGCTAGAGGTGAGTATTTATCCTCCATCAGAATTTTGTGCATGCAGATCGAAGGACTTATCCCCTTGATGTCCGCAACTTTCCAAGCGAATGCTCCTCTATGCTCCTTAAGGACTTCTAAGAGCTTACTCTCCATATCATCTGTCAAAGAAGAAGAAATAATAACAGGCAGTTTATTATTTTCTCCTAGATATACGTACTTGAGATGTGGAGGTAGTGGTTTGAGCTCCAAAGTAGGTGGCTCCTCTAGGCTCGACTTTTGAGGCATTAAATCTTTTCTGTCTCCCAATTCCTCTAGTCGAAGCCTCACTTGCTTTCTCCAAGGTGGAATGGCATTCAAGTGAGCTACCATCTCCATCCTTTCCTCGTCTAACTCGTCCTCCTGCTTTTCCGTAGTGAGAGTGGCCTCCAATGGTTCTTGCAATCCATCCTGCACAAAATCACAAACGAGAGAATCTAAGACATCAACACGAAAACAACTATCATTGTGCATTGTGTGCTTGAGAGTATTAAAGACATCAAAAATAATTTCTTCTTCTCCAACTCTCAGTCTCAATTTTCCCTCGTCAACATCAATCAGTGCTTTCCCTGTAGCCAGAAATGGTCTCCCTAGGATTAAAGGCATCTCTAAATCTTCCTCCATGTCAAGTACTACAAAATCTGCAGGAAAAATAAACTTATCCACTTTCACCAAGACATCTTCGATAATCCCACGTGGATACTTGACAGATCTGTCAGCCAGCTGCAATGACATCCTAGTTGGCTTGGGTTCACCCAATCCCAGTCTCCTAAACACAGAATAGGGCATCAAATTAATACTCGCACCAAGATCACATAGAGCTTTATGAAAATTAATATCACCAATAATGCAAGGTATAGAGAAACTCCCTGGATCTTTTTGCTTGGAGGCATCTTGTTTTGAACTAAAGCGGAGCAATTTTCAGTCAAGTTCACAGTCATATGATCTTCTAGCTTCCGCTTATTCGCCAAGATATCTTTCAAGATTTTGCATAACTTGGCATATTCAATAAGGCATCAGCAAAAGGAATGTTAATATGCAGTTTTTTGAATACCTCAAGAAATTTACCAAATTGTGCATCTAACTTAGCTTTCTTCATTGCTGCGGGGAAAGGTGGAGGGATAACAATTTTATTCGGTGCAGTAGGTGTAAATGTAGAGTTAGAAGACTTACCTCCTTGATGTTCCACCTCATCCTCACCATGCTTGGTCCTTTCCTCATTAGACTCGAGTGCTCTTCCACTACGCAATTCCACAGCTTTCACTTGCTCTCTCGGGTTAGTCTCCGTGTTGCTTGGCAAAGTTCCTTGCTCCCTATTAGCAATTAACTTAGCCAACTGCCCAATTTGATTCTCTAACCCCTTTTTGGATGCATCCTGATTCTGAAATCTCGTCTCGGTTGCTGAAATAAATTTAGTCATCATTTGCTCTAAATTTGACTTCTCCTCCCTAGGCGGTTCTGGCTTGAATCCTTGGTGCATCCCATGTGGTGGACCTCTTTGTTGGCGGTTTTGGTTGTTTTGACCTCCCCACGAAAAGTTTGGGTGATTCCTCCATCCCGGATTATAAGAGTTTGAATAAGGGTCATTTCTAGGACGGTTCTGGAATCCCACGTGTTTTGCTCCCTCAGGCACATAGAATGGATTGCCATCTTGGCAATCCTGCACGTCATGCTCACCTCCACACTTATCACAGAAAATCTCTTGCAGACGCATAGCCGATCCACTCGCACTCATCCCATCAATCTTTCTGTTCAAAGCCTCTAACTGTGCTGACACCGCAGACAAATCAGTAACTTGATTAACTCCAGCACCTCGTTTCTGCCTATCGGAATGAGGATGATAGCTACTAGCAGCCATCTCCTCCAATAATTCATATCCTTCCTCAGCCGTTTTTCTCAGCAAGTTACCACAGGCAGCAGCATCTATCATGGTACGGTTAGGAGTAAGCAGACCGTAGTAAAAAGTTTGAACAACTAACCCAAGAGGTAGCTCATGGTGTGGACATCTCCTCAATAAATCCTTGTATCGCTCCCACGCCTCGTAAAGTGACTCAAGCTCATATTGAGCAAAAGTAGTAATGTCGGCTCTCAGCTTCATAGTCTTCGACGGAGGAAAGTACTTGATCAGGAATGCCTTCGCCATATCCTCCCATGTAGTGATAGACCCTACAGGCAAACAGTTTAACCACGCCTTAGCTTTATCTCTTAGTGAAAATGGAAATAAACGCAAACGAACAGCATCATCAGACACAGCATTAAACTTTAAAGTATCGCTAATTTCAAGAAAATCAGCTATATGAGAATTAGGGTCGTCAAGTGCACTTCCCCCAAATTGAACAGTGTTTTGAATCATCTGAATGATAGCTGGCTTGATCTCAAACTGGTTAGCTCGGATGACTGGTCTCACGATGCTTGGACGTGCTCTATCAAGAGACGGTTGTGCATAATCCATCATCGGTATACGGCGTGGCATCTCAATCCGTCTCTCATTTTGGCGGTCCGCCTCCTGCTCTTGTTCGTGCCTATCCATTTGTTCCTTGAGTCTTTGCTGTTGTCTTCGGCGTCTAGCAGTGCGTTCGATCTCAGGGTCAAAAGGCTCAAGCTTAACTTCGAGTGATCTTCGCATGCACCACAAGAAAAATCTGCAACAGAATAGGAGTATCAACTAACAATAAAATAAATAATACTAAAGAATTTAAATGAAAATAGAAAAATTGTGAATCAACAGTCCCCGGCAACGACGCCAAAAACTTGATCGAGCAAAACTTGCACAGTGAATAGTTCCAAAATTTGTTTTATAAATGAAAGCTCGATTTAAAATATCGCAAGTGCACGATAGTCAAGTTATAATAAACGTAAGTGAATACGAGTATCGATCCACAAGGACTGCGTTACACTATTCTTATTTTCACTTCAATTTCTTTAGCAACGATAGATTGAGTTGGTGATTAAACTAAAGTGAATTTAATAACTAAAATGATTAAAATGCAAGAACAAATAATCAAGAAATCAATGATTAAATTGGATGTAAATCAAATGAGAAGCGAATTTGTTGGGAATTATCAGTTCACCTACCGCTCGTGTTCAAATAATTATACTCGACTTTTACTCGTGCATTCGACGGAATTCCCTAGACTAATTAATATACTCTGTCGAGCTATATTAATACTAATCATAAACATGCAGTAATCAAGTATCCTCAATTATTTAACAGTTCACGATTGCATTACGTTCTCTGGAATCCGCTAGCTTTCATCCGGGTGAATTATCACTATCGACACGTACCCAATTCCGTATATCTACTAAAATTGTAAATCCGTGGTCTATGCTATTCGATCCTATTTTCAATTATTCTATCGAAATCATTAACAACATGAAATAATCAAAGGAAGTTAGCTAGACTTCAATTGAAATGAGAAAGCACAAAAGCATAAACAAATCACTCATAAAAACGTCGATAAATAATGTTAAACAACGAGTACGGGGTAGGATCCCCTCAAATCCCAACAAATATAGAGTTTAGCCAACAAAATTCATAATAAAAATCAACAATCAATGCAAGAAATAAAAACTGAATAATTAAAATACTAAGGTTGACGATGGATGACGGCTGCGACGCTTGGAATTCTCGAGTTCTTCGAAAGTCTCTCTTGCTCCTAGCCTTCCTCCCAGGAAAAGTGATGGAAAATATCAGAATCGTCTCCAAATCGGCGCCTCTCTCGTGTATTAGGTTATGGTCTAAGATAGAGTCCACAAAACTTGGAAACAAATCTTCCCGGATTGCGTCGCTCGCTAGGGCGGTCAGGATTGTCCGCTGGGGCGAGTGATTCTCGAATTAAAATTCCTGGCCGTGTCTTTGGTCTCGCTGGGGCGGTCACTTTTGACCGCCCTAGCGAGAGCTTCGCGCAAAATATTCTCGTTCACATCGATGGATTCGCTGGGGCGGTCATTTTTGACCGCCCTAGCGAATGACTCGCGCAGAAACTCCTCGGCTGGGCCAATATGCTCGCTGGGGCGGTCACTTTTGACCGCCCTAGCGAGACCTCTTCGATGCTATGCAAATAAAATCCCACTTTTTGGTCCAATTCCTACAAAACAACCACAAAATACACGAGATCAGCCAAATGCTAAATAATGCTAAATTAAACTAAACAAACTAATATGATGCATGAATGCGACTCAAAACCAACACTAAAAACACGTAAAAACGAGTCCTATCAATTCCCCATCTCTATGTCTAAATGATGTAATTTCATTTCTCAACTGTGTAATCTTGGTTGGGGGAAAATACCTGTGCATAAGACCTCGACCAATCCATCCCATGTCGTGATAGAACCAGCTGGAAGGTCTCGAAGCCACTCCATAGCCTCTCCTTGTAGGGAGAATGGAAATAACCTGAGTCGAATGGCATCAATACTCACCCCATTGCACTTGATTGTGTCACAGATGGACAGAAAGTTTTCTAGATGTGCATTGGGATCTTCGGAAGGTGATCCTCCAAATTTAACTTGAAGTTGGATCATCTGGATGATGCCCGGTTTAAGCTCAAATGTATTTGCCTGTATTGTAGGACGCACAATACTAGACCCATAACCTCCGAACGCGGGTCGATGAAGCTCCATCAACGTACGATTATCCTCTTCTCCGGCCATTTCCTCAACCTCTGGTTTACAGGTCTAATTCAGATTCTGCTTCAGATTCAAACTCCAGAGTCAAGTCTTTGTTCCTTCGAGCTCTGCGGATACTGCGGAGAGTGCTTTCAATCTCAAGATCAAGTGGCACTAGATTCTTTACGTCTTGAGCACGGCTCATATAACACGAGCCAACCCCTGAAATAAAAATTTGAGTGCACGATTTAAGCACCAAAAGAGTATAAAAAGCTGAAATAAAGTTAATTAAAATGCTAAGGAAAGAACGAAAAATTTAAAACTAAGAATAAAAGCCTAGTCTCAAACAAATAATTTACCCTAATATCAAATAAATAGTCCCCGGCAACGGCGCCAAAAACTTGACCGACAATTTCGGTTGGGAAAAAATTCTAGCAAGCAGACTAGGTCAAGTTATAGTAAACGAACGAAACGTCCAAGTATCGATCCTACAGAGACTATTATTTAATTACTAAGATTGAATTATTCTATTTAATCTAGGCAAATAATAACGATCGATTTGATTATTATTCAAACTAAATAAATTTTAAACTAATTTATGCTAAATTAACGACTAAATCAAATTTCAGAGAAGCTTGGACTTGGGGATTTTCAGATTTAAATAAAATGACCGAGAACACACAACGGTAACAAACTCTGATTAATATCGTGCACTTGGAATTATTTAACCACAGATTATTTCGAAGTCACAATGCAATTCCCTAAATTAATTATAAATCTTTTTCTAGAATTTATAATTCTATTTTTATCTAACAGTCCAATTATTTCTAATTGAATTTAATTAAACAAAAACCCATGTATCAACGATGGAATCACAGCTTTCGCCTAAAATCGCACACTGAAATCGAATACTATTTCTAGTCGATTTAACCGTGTGTTGATTAATGTTTTTGAAGCTAATTCCAATCAATTCTCTTTCGAGTCAAGATTGAACAAACATGCAAATAACTGGCCAGATTACAAGCACGAAATTTACGCAAACATTAATCAATAACATAAAATAATTTTATAAATCAAACAATCCAACGAATAAACAAAATCAGTCGTTTGTCCCTATCGTGGTCCCGATCACAAGAGAAACTACTCCATAAATTCAAAACTAAAATCAAGATTTATGTTTGAATTCATGTCTGAAATTAAGACAATAAAAGAGAAGAAAAATCTCAATGACGGTGCGCGGATCTTGCGTGTAATTGCGCTGTCTTTTTCTCTCGTTCTTCTCAAGTCGTCGCTGTCTTCAAGGGTCTCAAAGATCGCGCCTTTCTCCTCCAAAGTCGGCTGCTCTCTCGTAAAATTCAACCCGCCTCTCTTTCTTAGGTTTTCCTTTTTATTTCCTAACCAAAAATCCCGAGCAAATCTTCGGCGAGATCTGATTCTGAACTCAAGGGCACGGACCCCGTGCCTGCATCCGGAGAGGGGTCCGTGTAGACTCTGCCCAACACTTCATCCAGAACACAGGGCACGGACCCCAGTGTAGAGGTCCGTCTCGGGGTCCGTCTACTCTCTGGAATGTCTTCCTTTTGCTTCTGAGGCACGGACCCTTAGACGGGGTCCGTGTATGGGTCCGGGTAGTCTCCTTGTGAAGTTTTGCTATTTTTCCGGGTATTTCATGACATGGCAATGCGACGCTTGACTTTTCTTTCATTTCTTTGGCTTTCACCCTCTTTTGGTCAAACCTGCAGATAGCCATAATGAGGCGAAATAAGCACGAAACTCGGAATAAAAATGCCAGATAAGCACGAATACGACAAAATAAAATCCCTAAAATGCTATATAATTCGTGCTTATCAACCATGCATTATATTCTATAATTCTTTTTAAAACTTAGACCGGAGTCCCGGTTTTGACCCGAATCAACTCGAAACTCAACTAAACTTTCCCAAACTTAAACCATGACTTGACCACACACTACCAGTTCCTAAACAACATATTTCCATCCATTTAGGACCCTCAAAACTCAGCTGAACCTTTCTGTAATTTTATGTTCTTATGAAGGTCGAAAACCCTAGCCTCACCATCAACCATATACTCTACCCTGTCCAAAACTAGATAGGACCAGACCCGAATCCGACCATCCTAAGACGTGACTGGACCCTCCAAGATAAATTTAACCAAGGCCTAGAGTCCCATGCACGCGGTTGTGCATGACACACCCGGAACACCCAAAACGAGACTCCTTACTCGGCCTAGGACTCACGATCTGCACCATGGCCTGGTTCGACCCTTACGCAGCCTATATATTCCTAACCCTTGGTCGAGCCCTAACCGAACCCTAAAACGTGGACATCCAATCGGACCCCTACTCGACTTGCTCCAAATCTGTTTCAATCACTTAAACACCTTCTCCCTGATGTGATTCTATCCATCGGCCTTGCAGCCCCCTTCATGCCATAAAATATTTAGTTTAAATACGTTTTCAAAATATTACACGAGCCCTAAAAAATTCTTCCATTTTGCTAAATATAGACTACTGTTTAAAATATGACTTGACATGTAAAAATACTATGAAATTACTTATTTACAAAAATTACATAATAAATGCATCATATATTAAATAATTATTTGTTAGAAACATTTTTCTTAACTCTCCCCGACCGTTCCTCATTCAAACATCGAATACTGTTAAAAACCCTAATTTATGAAATTCTAGTAAATCATACAGTGAAAACATATAACAAGGTCATAAACATGCATTTAATGCATTTATGACACTTAATTAAACATTTTAGTAATACCCTAGATTTTCATTCAGTCGGCTTACTTCGTTTGAATTTCTAGTCCTTACAACTTTCATCCTTTGTTGGAAACCAAATTTCGGAGTTTACAAAACTGAAGAAACTAACTGAATTATGAAGACAACTGAATAATTAGAACCAGCTGAACTAATGAAGAAAACTGATCAGTTGGAAACCGATCAATTAATATACTCAGCTGCATAAGTTTCAGTCAAAACTGATCTCAACTGAATGCTTCTCGGGAAAGAACATTCAACAGACAACATGATATGGTAAACAGCAAATGAATATGGAAAGCCGCACCTCAATCATTACAGCATAGAACAACGTATTTCGGCTACTGCAATTAAGACGCCGTATTACAATCAATGAAGAGAACATTGCCCAAAAAATGATGAAGTGGCATTCAACGGATACTAGAATTCAAATGCATATCAAAGATTACTGTTGAAAGCGAAGTATAAATATGACTGAAGAACAGTAGAAGAATAGTGACGATTACTCAATCTTAAGCTTGCTATTACTCTGTCAAAATCTTAGCTCACTCTCATTTGAATTACTTGTAGCAATCAAGGCTAAAATCTGAGCTTATTAGCACTCTCTAAAAGCTGTTAGATTCAATTGTGCTAATATCAGTTAAGTACTGAGAATATTGTGTAGAGCTAAGAGTTTCAGTTTTGGCAGTTGTAAGTCCAAACTGAAGTGGGTCTGTACAAGTGTTGTACTTGATCAAAGTCTTTTAGTGAATATCCTATCTTTGTGATAGAAGAGGTGACGTAGGAGTAATTATATTCTCCGAACATCCAGAAACAACTCTTGCATATTTCTTTTAGTTTCGTATTCTATCTCTCAGTCAGTTACTTTCCGCAACTACTCCAGTTTAACTGATTGTTATTGACCAACAAGATTCCGAGTTTCAGTTTGTCACTAAACTGAACTCAAGTATCGTTAAAGAATACATTTTAAGTGTGAGTGTTTATTCAACCCCCCCCCCCCCCCCCCCCCGGTTGTAAACACCCTTATTACGACAATCGATCCTATCAAGTGGTATCAGAGCAGTTGAATCTTGTTCTTGAATACTTCTGATCTATAATTCTGCTAGCATGACTTCATTCAATAAAATTCCTATGTTCTCAAGAGAAGATTTCGATGACTGGAAAATCAGAATGCAGGCTCACTTAGCTGCACAGGATGATGACATGTGGTACGTCATAACAGACGGACCCATGAAGATTCTAAAAGCAAACACAGCAATAGCCATAACTGAAGGGGCACCACAGAGAATTCAAAAGCCCAGAGAAGAGTGGACAACTGAAGACAAAAGGAAAGCTAATCTTGACAATGTGGCCAAAGATACTCTATACAAAACACTGGACAAAGCAACCTTCAACAAAATAAAGATGTGCAAAACATCAAAAGAAATTTGGGAGAAGTTGATTCAGTTATATGAAGGAAATGACCAAACAAAAGAAAATTAACTCTCAGTTGCTGTCCAGAAATTTGACAATATCAAAATGAAGGATGGAGAATCAATGAACAAGTATGATGAAAGGGTGAGCAGTATTGTGAATGAATTAAATGCACTCGGAAAAGTGTATACCAACAAAGAGGTTACACTAAAAGTGATGAGAGGTCTTCCAAAAGAATGGGATGTCAAAACTATGGCTATGAGAGAATCTAAAGACTTGAACCAGATCGAACTTCATGAACTATTTGCTGACTTAAAAGCTTATGAATTTGAATTGCAAAACAGAGAAGGAGAATCATCTACTCCTACAAATACAACTGCTTTAGCAGCTGTCAGAACTGAACCAACTAGTTCAGTTGAAAGATCTGCTGATCAGTTAAGCAATGATGCTATGTCATTATTCATCAAAAATTTTGGGAGGTTCATGAGAAAGAACCAAGGAAATCTTCAGAAGCAATACCAGAGAAATAATTCCAAAGAAGAAACAAATGCTTGCTATAATTGTGGCAAAACAGGTCATTACATTGCTGACTGTCCTAAACCTAAAAAGGACAGTCAAGGATCAACTGATAAAAGAAAGAAACCATATGAGCATAAGAGAAGACCCAGAGATGATAAGAAAACCTACAGAAAGAAACACGAAGTTTTATTAGCTGAAGAGAACAAATCCAAATGGGCAGAAACTGATAGTGACGAATCAGAACCAGAAAGCTCATATAGCTCAAGTGATGAAGAGGAAGTCAAATGTCTAATGGCAAATGATACTGAAGCAGAATCTACAAGTCAACAGGTATTTGATTTCAGTTCAACTGATTTTACACGATAAGAACTCATTTTAACATTGCGTGAAATGGTAAATGAGTACCAGAAACTTGCATCATCACTTGAGGAAATAAAGTCAAAGCAAAATGATCCCATGGACAACAAAACCAAAACTGATAAATCAGTTGATAGGTTGAGTCTAGAAAGGGAAATTGCTGAGCTAAAAGCAGAGAGAAAGAAAGATCAGTCACTGATCCAGAAATTGATCCTTGAAAATTCAAAACAAACTGAACTCATTCAATCCTGGAATAAGTCGTCTACTGCATTGAATGAGATGCACAATTCACAAAAATCAGTTTCTGATAAAACTGGTTTAGGGTTCAGTAATCAGGGAGAAACGTTTTCAAATGATACTCAACCAAAGCTGACAATGAACAAAGGGAAGTACATTCAATTTGTCTGATCAACAGTAGAACAAGAGAAATTTGAGCCCAGCAAACTGAATGAAAAACCTATTGAAAATATGTATAAGGCCAAAAGACATGGAGTTGGTTACAGTCCAAAAATCTCTACTGACTCAGAAAATTATTCATCAAATAGATTCAGCAAAATATATTCAAATTATTATAAATGCAAACCAGTCCAGAAAAGATACAGACTAAACAATCAGATGAACCAAGCTAAAATACATACTGTATCATCTGTACACTATTCACAAAGCACACAAAGACCGAGAAAAACCATTTGGAATACAGCTACTGGAAAGTCAGTTAGACTAATCCAAGTATGGGTTCCAAAGGGACTAATAAGCTTTGGACCCAAATAGATATGGGTACCAAATCAAATTATGTGTGCGCTTGCAGGTAACAGGTACAAATAAAAGTTCAATATGGTATCTGGACAGCGGTTGCTCACGACATATGACAGGAGATGCAAGTATGCTATCTCAACTAATCAAATATAGTGGTCCAAACATCAGTTTCGGAGATAATTCCAAAGATAAAACCGTGGGTAAGGGTAAGATTATGCATGGTAACTTTACTATTAAAGATGTTCTATTAGTAGAGAATCTGAAATATAACTTAATTAGTATCAGTCAGTTATGTGACAATGGATTCTCGGTACAATTTGATAAAAATACATGCTTAGTTAAAACATCAACTGATGAAATCATACTAACTGGCAAACAATGTGGAAACACATACAAAGTCAGTTGGAATGAACAGCCTCATGCACCAGTCTGCTTCATTGCTTCAAAATCATGTCAAAACTTGTTATGGCATAAAAGGTTAAATCATTTAAATTTTAAATCCATTGCTTATCTGAGTTAACATGAACTTGTAACTGGTTTGCCCAAAATAAATTTTTCAAAAGAAAAACTTTGCTCAGCATGTCAGTATGGAAAACAAGTACGATCTTCTTTCAAAAACAAAGGCTGTAAATCTTCATCACGATGCTTAGAACTATTGCACATGGATCTCTTCGGTCCAATACCAGTCATGAGCTTAGGGGGAATGAAATACACCTTGGTGTTCGTAGATGATTTTTCGAGATTTACTTGGGTTATATTTCTTAAATCCAAAGACCATACGGCTGCACAACTGATTAAACTCTTCAAAAGACTTTTAAATGAAAAATCAGTTGGGATTGATCGAATCAGATCTGATCGAGGAACTGAATTCATCGATCAAACACTTTCAAGTTTTCTAGAAAATGCTGGAATCAAGCATGAGCTCTCAGCAGCAAGAACTCCTCAGCAAAACGGTGTAGCTGAGAGAAGAAATCGGACCCTTAAAGAAGCTGCTAGAACAATGCTTGCTGATTCTGACATTTCTCAAAGATTTTGGGCAGAGGCAGTAAACACTGCATGTTATACTCAGAACAGATCAATGATTAATAAGAATCATATGAAAACACCATATGAGATCTGGCATGGAAGAAAAAACATAATCACTTATTTCAAAATATTCGGCTGTAGATGCTTTATTCACGATAATGGTAAAAATTACTTAAAAACATTTGATGCCAAATAAGCCAAAGGAATATTCCTTGGATATTCATCAGTTAGTATAGCTTATAGAGTCTTTAATAAGAAAATTTTAAATGTTGAAGAATCTGTGCATGTTGATTTTGATGAAACTGTACTAACTAATAAGCCAACTGATCAAGTTGAGCTAGTTGATCGATTTACAGATATCAGTTTGGAAGATGTGACAAAGAAGAAAGTCATAACAATCAAGACATCTTTCAAACACAAGAACCAGAAATATTGGATCAATTAAATGAGCAGGAAGTCAATGATGACAATCAGTTAATAAAGCAAACTGATAACATTCAAATACCAGCTGACGAGGCATCAACTGAAGCTGAAAATTGCATTCAGTTACCAACTGAAGCAATTGCTGATGAAACAAATGCAGAATACAGATGGAGAAAATCACATCCACAACATCTGGTAATAGGAAATCCATCTGATCCAGTAAGAACTCGCAATCAAATGTTAAATTTATTTATTCATTCAGCCTTTGTTTCACAACTGGAACCAAAGAAAATTGATGAAGCTCTTGTTGATCCTAACTGGGTAAATGTTATGCAAGAAGAGCTGAATCAGTTCACTCACAATAATGTCTGGAACTTAGTTCCAAGACCAACTTCAAAAACCATTATAGGTACAAAATGGGTGTACAAGAATAAACTAAACGAGGACGGTTCAGTTATACGCAACAAAGCAAGACTAGTAGCACAAGGATATAAGCAAGAAGAAGGAATTGACTACGATGAAACATATGCTCCAGTTGCAAGATTGGAAGCAATCAGAATATTTCTTGCTTACGCATCTCACAAAAACTTCAAAGTTTACCAGATGGATGTGAAGAGTGCATTCCTAAACGGTCAGTTACAAGAAGAAGTATATGTTGAACAATCTCCAAGTTTTGTGAATCATAAACTTCCTGATCATGTATACTATTTGAACAAAGCATTATATGGTCTTAAACAAGCTCCCAGGGCTTGGTACGAAACTCTTTCAAAATTCCTAACTGATCATGACTTTTCAGTCGGATCAGTTGATAAGACCTTGTTCAAATTCACTAAAAATAATCACATTCTATTAGTTCAAATTTATGTTGATGATATAATTTTTGGGTCAACTAACCCCAAATTGTGCGAAAAGTTTGCTAAGTTAATGCATGATAAGTTTGAAATGAGTATGATGGGTGAACTGACATTCTTTCTCGGACTGCAAGTGAAGCAACTGGAAAATGGTATATTCATTAGTCAAACAAAATATACAAAGGAGCTGCTAAAGAAATTTGGTATGGAATCATGTTCAGCCGCAACAACTCCCATTAGCTCATCAGTTAAACTAGACACTGACGAAGGGGTAATATCAGTAGAAGCAACTTTATACAGAGGGTTAATAGGTTCATTGTTATACCAAACAGCCAGTCGCCCTGATATATTGTTTTTGCTGTCTGTTTGTGTGCCAGATTTCAAGCAAACCCTAAGCAATCACATTTCTCAGCTGCTAAAAGAATTCTGAGATATCTTAAGGACACACAAAATGTTGGGCTATGGTATTCCAAAGACTCCACCTTCAATTTAGTTGGATACTCAGATGTAGATTATGCAGGATGTGAGCTTGATCGCAAAAGTACAAGTGGATCTTGTCAGTTCTTAGGAGATAGACTGATCTCTTGGTTCAGCAAGAAGCAGACATCCATAGCTACCTCAACAACAGAAGCAGAATATCTTGCTGTTGGTAGTTGTTGTGCACAACTGATCTGGATTCAGCAACAACTGAAGGATTATGGAGTAACATCAACTGAATCGCCCATATTTTGTGATAATACCAGCACAATTGCCATCACTTACAATCCAGTTCTTCACTCAAGGACCAAGCATATAGATGTAAGGCATCACTTCATCAGGGATCATGCGTTAAAGAAGGATATTCGACTAGAATATATTTCAATTGAACAGCAAGCAGCTGACATCTTCACAAAACCATTACCTGAGGCTAAGTTTTCTTATTTCCGAGATATTCTTGGTTTAATTGATTTATCTTAGAAATTATCAGTAATATTGCTTCATTAACAGAATTATACGAAGAAAAGAATAACACAACAAATTAAAATTAACACTTCATTAAGAATACCAACGTTCCCATTTTACAGAAGATATCATGGCATCAACTGAATCTAGCCACGCCTTAACCCAATCATTTAACTCATAAATTCGAACTCTAGCAAATGCCCTAGATTTCGAAATCTTATCAACAACATGCCACTCCTTCCATAGCATCGCCTCCAAAAGACATTTGTCTTCAACCAAATCCCTAACATATCTAACTTCAAAACGCTCAAGGTACTTCAGTGTTCTTGCCTCCTGAGCACGAGTAGGAATAGCACCATTGTCACTCACCCTCTTCAACTCATGAATCTTTTCCCATGTTGACAACACCTTCTGAAAGACATAAATCTCCATCTTTCTCTTGATTTTTGTCAAACGGGGGGTTGACTGCTCAGTAACATGAACACGAGTGCTACTGCATGCATAAGAATCAGACATATTGAAATATTTTTGAACTGATGTTGCATCCCATCTTTATCACTATCATCTTATTTATAAGAAAATAACGTTGGAGAAACTGAAGAGTCTCACGACAATTAATGTGTCTTTCACATTTACCGAGGATTTTAAGTTGTCAGTTGCTCATAGTCAACTGACACCAGTTCTAATTCTGTCAATAATTGTTTAAATAGTCCCAGTTCATAATCAACATATGACAGTTAGTTTCTGATCAGTTTATGTCACAACTGATAAAATATATCACTTGCAGAAAAACAGAGTTAAAATCAGATAAATATTTCATTACTTATAAATGTTTGTCTGGATTACATCATCATACATATTCTCCACAACAATTATCCAGAATTTCAGCCAAACAGATAAAGAAGAAGGAACAGTCATGAGAAAGCTGTGAGAATGAGCTATGCGCCTCAGGATCTTCAATTCCTTGCGGAGCATCAGCTGATACATGTGACCATCCTTGAAGACGTCCACCCACACAGCAATATTCAAGTGTTCTCGCACTTGATTCAGTTCTGCCACCAATTCAGGAGAGTGGCCTCCCCAGAATTGTACAAGAGCTCAAGCTCCTGTAATCGCTCCCAGTAATGCAAACTTTTATAGAAGACTTCGTTTTCAATCTCAGCCTTCCTGGCCTCTACAGAAAAGAGAGAAAGACTTGAGTCACCAGTATTAGACATCTTTGAATATTTTGAATGATATGTCTCAAAACTAACTGAGTGATTTCTATTTATAGGAGAATATCAAGAAAGCTGAAGAATCGTCAATGGTTCAGCAAGACCAATAACTTCTCGCACTCTTAAAATTATTTTATAGCACTATTTTAATTACGTTATGCACCAATTTAGGGGAAATATTAATTTTTAAAAAAAGTTAACTGAGAAGACAGTTGTTTGTAACTTCTCAACTGAAATAAATCAGTTTCCCAACTGATCGTTCTGTTGGATTGTTTACAAATCTTCTCACATACGTTAACTAATTAAAATTTATTATATTCTAAATCAATTGACGTGACTGCAGATTGACGACGCGGCTTACTCTAAAACCGCTAATCTTTATACACACGATTACAGCACATGTACACCTATTTTTTATTCAAAATTTTCATGGACTGACACGTGTCCAGAATTTGAATAGTCACACTCAAATGTACTATGCCCGCTTCAATTCAGTTCTTCTCCTTCACGCATACAATCAGTTCTAAGAGCATACTAATTTCCAAAGCTTATTTTCTACGAATTTCAGATCATCTTACCTTCCGAAATGGCTAATCAGATCCCTGCTCACGTGATGAATGCCATGGCAATCGATTTTGACTCAGTCTTATCCATTCAAGAAGATGATATCAAAAATGTCTTTCTGAAAATTGAATCTGCTGGACTCAGGATGTTCTTGGGACAATCTTCACAAGAAATATACTCGAAGGAAGTGAATGAATTCTATCTGAAAGGGTATGTCACTGTTGAAGGAAATATCGCTGCCACTATCAATGATCAGTTGCTGATCATATCTGAAGAAAACTTTGGAGAAATATTTTCCTTACCGACTGATGGATATGTAAGTTTCTCTGAAGTTAAAACATTTGATATTGAGCAAATGCAATCCTCATTATCTGCTGATGGGCGGAAAATCAAAGTCTCCGACCCAAAGAAAGAACTGAAACCAGAAATTCAGTTGTTGGCTGATATTGTAGCAAAAGGAATTCTAGCCAAAGCTGGCTCATATGCAGCTCTCACTCTTGAGAAATTCCAGGTGATGACAATCATCATGGGTGAGAAGAAAGCCAACTGGAGGTACATTATTTTCAGCATTCTAAAGAATGTGCTTCAATCAACAAAACAGTCCAGGGGGTTTGCTATTCCAATCAGTTATATTCTGAAACTCAAAGGACTGGTAGCTAACAATGCCGAAAAATTCTCCAAATTCAAGATATTCACTACCAAGAATATATTGCCACCAAAAACCAAGATGGATCTCTCGCCTAAACAATTCGTAAAAGTCAAGAAGGAGATTGGGATACAGCAAGCTGCTCCTAAATCAGTCAAGAAAGCCAAGACGCTGGCCCAACTGAAGGCTACAAAGAGAAAACTGATTCTCAGTGAAACAGATTCTGAGAAAACTCTATCTCTCAAACTTATCAAGAAACCGAGAACACAAAGAACCAAAACAATATCAGCAGTGGGACCAACCATTACTGAGAAACTATCTCAGTCAGCTGCTGAAACACCTATTCAGGCTATTCCATTGCAGGTCATCCCTCCTGATGATACAATTCCAACTGAAAAGATACCCACGAGAGTAAAAGCTCCCTTCACTAGTGTAAATCAACCCACTATTTTACCTCAAGCTAGACCAAAAGGCGTCACATTGAAGGAACCAGCGGAGTCTACAAAATCTGGCTTACAAATTCCTCATATTCTAACCATGGAGAAGGGAAAAGGCAAGCTTGAGGAGGAACCAAGGCCCTCTCACTCCATTCAAACTCATATCGATCTAATATGGGAAGAGGTAAATACATTTGCCACATCAAAACTCACAGCCTTTGACCGTTGGAAAAGCTTCAGGACTGAAATTTTTGCCAAGAAACTGAAGCACAAATCCAAATTGAAGATGTTTATTAAACTAGAAAAGATAGTTTTGAGGGTAGTTAAAGCTGCTACCATTGTTCAAGCACTGGAAAGGAGACAGTATTTCTTTGAACAAATACGAGCTAAGCAACTGACTAAGATGGTTAGACAGTTGAAAGAAAACTACAACCCCACAGGGCCAACTGCATATCAAGATAGAGCTGTGTTCACTCAACTGGATGCAGATCTTAGTGGTCTACAATGGGAAATAAGGTTTTGGGAACAAGATCAAGAACTTGTTTTTCCAGAAAAATCTTCAGGAACAAAGGAATACAAATCTTCATCACCTCAAAAGAATGAATTTCCTGAAGAACTCATTGCTGAAAAATCAGCCCAGGAGGTTCCACAAACAACATATGAAATTCTAGTAAATCATACAGTGAAAACATATAACAATGTCATAAACATGCATTTTAAGACACTTAATTAAACATTTTAGTAATACCCTAGATTTTCATGCAGTCGGCTTACTTCGTTTGAATTTCTAGTCCTTACAACTTTCATACTTTGTTGGAAACCAAATTTCGGAGTTGACAAACTGAAGAAACTAACTGAATTATGAAGACAACTGAATAATTAGAACCAGCTGAACTAATGAAGAAAACTGATCAGTTGGAAACCGATCAGTTAATATACTCAGCTGCATAAGTTTCATTCAAAACTGATCTCAACTGAATGCTTCTCGGGAAAGAACATTCAACCGACAACATGACATGGTAAACAGCAAATGAATATGGAAAGCCGCACCTCAATCATTACAGCATAGAACAACGTATTTCGGCTACTGCAATTAAGACACCGTATTACAATCAATGAAGAGAACATTGCCCAACAAATGATGAAGTGGCATTCAACGGATACTAGAATTCAAATGCATATCAAAGTTACCGTTGAAAGCGAAGTATAAATTTGACTGAAGAACAGTAGAAGAATAGTGACGATTACTCAATCTTAAGCTTGCTGTTACTCTGTCAAAATCTTAGCTCACTCTCATTTGAATTACTTGTAGCAATCAAGGCTACAATCTGAGCTTATTACCACTCTCTAAAAGCTGTTAGATTCAATTGTGCTAATATCAATTAAGTACTGAGAATATTGTGTAGAGCTAAGAGTTTCAGTTTTGGCAGTTGTAAGTCCAAACTGAAGTGGGTCTGTACAAGTGTTGTACTTGATCAAAGTCTTTTAGTGAATATCCTATCTTTGTGATAGAAGGGGTGACGTAGGAGTAATTAAATTCTCCGAACATCCAGAAACAACTCTTGCATATTTCTTTCAGTTTCGTATTCTATCTCTCAGTCAGTTACTTTCCGCAACTACTCCAGTTTAACTGATTGTTATTGACCAACAAGATTCCGAGTTTCAGTTTGTCACTAAACTGAACTCAAGTATCGTTAAAGAATAAATTTTAGGTGTGAGTATTTATTCAACCCCCCCTTCTAAACACCCTTATTACGATAATCGATCCTATCATCCTTCTTCTTTATAAATAAAACTAGAGATCCCGAGGAGAGGCACTTGGTCTGATTTTTTCTTGTCTAACAGATCTTGGAGTTGCTCTTTTAGCTCCTTGAGTTCAGCTGGAGTCATTCGCTAGGGTTCCTTAGATATTAGTGCTATTAAGTTACTTTCGAATTGTAAGGCCCGAGAATTTTGATTACCGTGATCTGAAATGATCACGTGATAATTGAGGTGATTATAGACGGAAAGGATTAGACCGGAAAAAAAGGAAGAAAACACGAATTATGTGCGAGGACAGTACACCTCGCGCATATGCGTGACACTGATGCGCGCATATTCAAGAGATGGGCAGAAGACCTCGCGCATATGCACGAGGAGTGCGTGCGCATATGCGCGAGTTGTGTGGAAGTAATTGTGCGTGACCAGTAGGTCTCGCGCATATGCGCGGCTTGTGTGCGCGCATATGCGCGAGCAATCCAGTAGCTAATTTTCGGATAGAACTTCTGGCGCATATGCGCGGGGCCTAGGCGCGCATATGCGCGCGGCTTGCAAAACGAAAACAAGCCACTTGCCCTTACATGCAACTGGTATATATATATATACATCACCTTGAAACTTTGAGAAGGAGAAAAGAAAAAAACGAGAAGCCGAGGGAATTCTCAAGTTTTAAATCTTAGATTTGTGATTTTTATGAAATCCAATCGTACGATTTTCAATCCGAGTATAGCACCGAGTTCCTATCGACGAGAGTTTCAACATGCATAATTGTTGTTACGTTTTAATATGATTTGATATTATGATACTTCCAGAATCAGATACAATTGATATATGTTATTCTTGCGATATCAGACATCATATAATCGAAACCAGATCGAAGAACAGATAACGTATGAAATTGTTATGAATTTTCAGAGTTGATTTGATTGTGATTAGACCGATTTGATATCAGAATTATGTTGTTATCGATCATGAGATGTTGGAATTGATATTTGATTAATACTGCATCGCTGGGTATATTGATATTATTCAGATTAGGATCAGATAAGTTGTTGATTCGTATATACTGATATTGTATTGTCGGTATTACGAGATTGTACAGATTTGAGATTATGACCTGTTATTATTGAAGATTTTGATTCGTATTGATATCGATTATGAGTTGTGGTATTATATCTGTGATGTTGAGATTGACGGGGTGATTGAGATTGTATTGTTATGCCGTCGAAACATCAGTAGATTGATATTAATCAGATTCGTGATTGATTGAGATCGTATCGTTGACATTGATCAGATTATGTCTTGATTTGAGTATTGATCAGAATAAGTCTTGAATTGAGTTGTGTATTGACATAGTCTATTCGATATTGTCATTTCAGATTTGATATGGACATATTTGACTTCGAGACTTTGACTTCGTCAGACCGAGAAGAGAAAGGTATAAGTCAATGTGGTACCGGGAGATCGACTCGAGTATGATATACTCGAGTTTCCCTAAATCACATACTTATTGTTATTGTGTTCATTGATTTGATTTGATATGCTTGTTCTATGGATATATAGGAAGCAGGTATTAGACGAGTAATCTTGTGACAAAGGTGCCGGATAGTGATGGAATCGTCACTGGCATATTGCACATTGTCACAGTATATTGATTTGGCGAAAGTGCCAAAGTCTGTGACGGATAGTTCAAGACACTGGATGTTTGTTTATATCGAAGTGGATAGAATTGGAGTTTCTTCTATTACTGATGTTCGATATGGAATACCAACGTCTAGAAACCAGTATCCCTGAACTAGGATTGAGTCTAGTCTTAGACGTGGAGTTACAAGTCTAATTGAAGATTTTATATTGGTTATGTTTCAGATTTTGATACATGTTACTGATATCTATTACATGCTTTTATATTGTTTATATGATTGCATGTTTCGTTGATTTAACTGAGATGTATTTCTCACTGGAGTTATCCGGCTGTTGTCGTGTTTGTATGTGTGCATGACAACAGGTGGGACATGATCGGAGTCGAGGAGATGAAGAGAGAGATCGTGATTAGAGTGGAGACTACGGACTTTGATTTGAGATAGGGTGTAGTGACCCGTTCCAGAATCACATACTAATCAAGAACTAAGCATGCAATTAACTTAATTAATAACAATCAGAGATAATGGCGGAAAAGGTCAACAAAAGAAAGTTATACAACCCAAATGAAAATCCAGAACAACTCAAATTAAAATGAAAGTATGCGGTACAACCATATCGAATCAAATGGTACTGAAGATCTAAACCAACCGGTTACTCCACGTCCTCAACATCCTCCTCCTGAGCCATCCAACCTGAGGCCTGCCCCGTGGGAATGGGGTGTCCAAGATAAACAAAACCGAGGACGTGAGCGATAAGAACGCCCAGTACAAAAGCATGAGTATACAAGCCTATATGAAATGCACATGCTATGATATGATAACAGGGTAGTCAAGAAACAGGAGTCACAAAAGATCTCAATATGCTCAGTCTAGAGGCGCCAAGTGGATAGTGCCGCGCGGTACTCCTCTGGGTCACTACATCCACTACAAGATCAGACGTGGACCTAAAATGTCCCGGATCACCGAAGCCCTCCGGACCCGTCGGCCACTGTGTACTCTCGGTGTCCATGCGTCCACAAGACAGGGCTGAGCGGCCCCACAAGATATAGCTTATCTCGAAAGAGATACAGCTCAACAATAAAGGCTATCTCGAAAGAGATACGGCTCAAGATGAAATGTAACATGCAGTAATAAACGTGACATAATAGCATGCATCATATGACATATATCAATGCACCAAATAATCATGCAACACATATAAGAATGTATACTCGACCAGGATATCTCGGATAGTACTTTCGTACCTCAAACCAGCAGATCCTAACAATCCGCCCTAGAATGAAGCCTGCGTCCGCAGCCCACTGATGTCGCTATCTCCCAACTAGAGCACAGCTCCGCTACAAAACCAGTAGCTCCCCGCTAGTGCCTGAACCTCGGGAAAAGACTAGAAACCAATCGGAAACGACTAAAAATGCTCTGGAACGCTCGGACTTGGCGAGTAAGAAGTGAAGCCTCGCGCCTCTATTTATAGCCAACGTTCGGACGATCCGATCCACTTCGGAAGCTCCGATCCGGTACACTTCGGACGATCCGAACCCTGCATGTCTTCTACGTGTCCAGCCACCTGGCTCGGACGATCCGAACCCTGATCGGACGATCCGAATCCTGCATGTCTTCCACGGTTCCATCCACCTGTCTCGGACGATCCGAATCCTGATCGGACGATCCGAACCCTGATCGGACGATCCGAACATTGTTCGGTCCTTCCGATCCCACCGAAATATAATTAATCCAATAATTAACTCAAATTAGACATCGGGATACTACATTCTCCCCCCCTAAAAAGGATTTCGTCCGCGAAATCGTGTCTGAAGAATGACAATTCTGAACAACAATACATTCAACTTAAGAATGAAGTACAACCGAAAGTACAACTGAAATTACAATCATAACTGAAAATACTACAACTAGAACAACTCTGGATGCTCTGACCGCATACGACTCTCTAGTTCCCAAGTGGCTTCTTCAGTACCTCGGCGCTGCCACTGCACTAAGACAAGAGGAATGATCTTATTCCGCAACACCTTGTCTTTGCGATCTAGAATCCGAACTGGTCGTTCCACGTAAGACAAATCCGAATCAAGTTGAACTTCAGAAGGATGTAAGATGTGAGACTCATCTGCTACATATCGTCTCAACAAAGATACGTGAAACACATCATGAATACTTGATAGGTACGGCGGCAATGCAAGTCTGTAAGCCAAATCTCCCACGCTCTCCAATATTTCAAATGGACCAATAAATCTCGGAGACAGCTTACCCTTGAGACCAAATCTCAAAATCCTGCGAAAAGGCGAAACTCGGAGAAACACTTTCTCACCTGGCTGAAAATGAAGAGGTCGACGCTTGGTGTTCGCATAACTAGCCTGTCGATCCTGAGCAATCTTAATCCGCTTCTTGATTACTGCAACCTTATCAATAGCCTGCTGGACTAACTCCGGTCCCTCAACATGTCGTTCCCCAACTTCATCCCAGAATAATGGAGTACGACAACGTCGCCCATACAACGCCTCAAATGGTGCCATACCAATACTACGATGATAGCTGTTGTTGTACGCGAACTCAATCAAAGGCAAATGATCCTGCCAAGCGGTTCCGAAATCCATAACACAAGCTCGCAACATATCCTCAAGTGTACGGATAGTCCTTTCTGTTTGACCGTCGGTCTCTGGATGATAAGCCGTACTCAAACTTAGTGAAGTACCCAATGCTGACTGGAAACTACCCCAAAATCATGAGGTAAAACGAGGATCTCTGTCACTAACAATACTGACTGGCACTCCATGCAAACGTAAAATATCTTGAATATACAATTGAGCCATACGATCGAAAGTGAAATCACGGTTATAAGGCAGAAAATGAGCAGACTTGGTGAGTCGATCCACCACTACCCAAATAGCATCACTGTTCCTCGAAGACAATGGCAAGTGAGTAATGAAGTCCATCGCGATATGCTCCCACTTCCATTCAGGAATAGGTAAGTTCAACAATAATCCTCCCGGTCGACGGTGCTCTGCCTTAACCTGCTGACAAACTAGACACTTGGAGACAAACTGATAAATGCTGCGCTTCATCCCTTTCCACCAAAATCGTGTCCTCAAATCTTGATACATCTTGTTGCTTCCCGGATGAATACTCAGCTTGCTTCGATGAGCCTGAGACAAGATCTCTTCCCTCAAAGTATCATCCTCTGGTACTACAACCCGATTAGACAAACACAGAAGACCATTAGACTGATAATGGAAATTACTATCTCCACCAACCAACCGAGCTAATCTCTGAGTCTTGAGATCAGACATCTGAGCATCTCGAATCCGAGTGAACAAAGTTGGCTCAGATAAAATGGTAGCAACACGAATGCTCTCCATACCTTTCCGATGTTTGAACTTAAACCCCAACGAACAACAATCCTGGACAGTACTAGACATAGCACTGGTCTGAAGTGCAGAGGCTCTCACCTTGCGACTAAGAGCATCGGCTGTGAGATTCGCAGAACCTGGATGGTACTTGATCACACAGTCATAATCTTTAAGTAGATCCATCCAACGACGTTGTCTCATGTTCAACTCAGCCTGAGTGAATAGATACTTCAGACTCTTATGATCAGTAAAGATTTCAAACTGAACACCGTACAAATAATGACGCCAGATCTTTAGCGCAAACACAATAGCAGCTAATTCTAGATCATGAATAGGGTACTTCTCCTCGTTAGATTTTAACTGTCTGGAAGCATAAGCGATCACATGACCATTCTGCGTCAACACACACCCTAAGCCTTGAAAAGAGGCATCGGTGTAAACACTGAAACCATCAGATCCTGACGGTAACGCCAAAACAGGTGCAGAAGTCAGAAGTCGACGAAGCTCTCTGAAACTATCTTCGCACTCAGATGACCACTCAAATGGAACATCCTTCCGAGTAAGTTGCGTCAATGGTCTAGCTATCTGAGAGAAATTCACGATGAAGCGACGATAATACCCTGCCAGACCTAGAAAACTACGAATCTCGGCCACTGTCATCGGACGTGACCAATTCAGCACTGCCGCAATCTTGCTAGGATCCACAGAAACTCCTTCCTTGGAAATCACATGACCAAGGAATACTACACGATTAATCCAGAACTCGCACTTACTCAGCTTAGCATACAATTGCTTCTCGCGAAGAATCTGCAACACAAACCTCAAGTGATGGATATGCTCTTCCACACTGTGAGAATAAATCAAGATATCGTCGATGAAAACCACAACAAACTGATCTAGAAAATCCCGAAAGACACGGTTCATTAGATCCATGAACACCGCTGGCGCATTTGTCAATCCGAATGGCATAACTAGAAATTCGTAATGCCCATATCGAGTACGAAATGCAGTCTTGGAAATATCATCATCTCTGACTCTCATCTGATGATAACCCGATCGCAAGTCAATCTTGGAGTAAACAGAGGTACCCTGAAGCTGATCGAACAAGTCATCAATACGAGGTAATGGATACTTGTTTTTGATCGTCACACGATTCAGCTGGCGATAATCAATACACAATCGCATCGATCCATCCTTTTTCTTGACAAACAAGACTGGAGCTCCCCAAGGTGAAACACTCGGGCGAATATAACCTTTATCAAGAAGATCCTGCAATTGCTGCTTCAATTCTCTCATCTCTGATGGAGCAAGACGATAGGGGGCACGAGAAATCGGTGTAGTCCCTGGCATTAACTCGATGCCAAATTCCACCTCTCTAATCGGAGGAAAACCAGGAATCTCATCTGGAAAAACATCAGGAAACTCACAAACCACTGGAATATCATCTATACCAACACTACCTGTGGACGAATCAATCGCATAGATGAGGTAGCCTTCACCGCCCGACTCTAAAGCACGACAGGCTTTCAGAGCAGATACCACTGGCATCGGAGGTCGCGCTCCCTCACCATAGAAAAACCAACTAGAGCTCTCAGTCGTACGAAACTGAACAAGCTTCTGGTAACAATCCACAGTAGCTCGGTAGGTAGTCAATAGATCTATACCCAAAATACAATCAAAATCTTCCATCTCTAGGATCATAAGATTTGCAGTCAATTCGTTACCCTCAAAATCTAAGGGACAACCCATCACTAGACGCTTTGCTAACACCGAATGACCCATCGGAGTAGAAACGGAAAGAATGACGTCTAGAGAAACATACGGTAACTTATGACGCTTAACAAATCGTGCAGAAATGAATGAATGTGATGCTCCGGTATCAATAAGAACAAAAGCAGGAATACCGCATAAACAAAAAGTACCTGCTATAACTCTCCTTGTCTCATCTGCAGCCTGATCCTGGTTCAGCGCAAATACCTGACCTTGGGCACGAGGTCGAAGATTTGAACTACCCATTGCCTGACCCTGCATCCTCTGCTGAACAGTCGTCTGAGATCCGGAACCAGATCCTGCTCCACCTCGCAACTGAGGACAATTCTTCTTAAGATGACCCATCTCTCCACACTGAAAACCAGCTCCCGCGGCTGATCGGCACTGCTCCGATGGATGGTTCTTCCCACAATGCACACAAGAAACCTTCTTCTTACCAAAGCGAAAAACACCGCTAGACCGTGATCCAGATCCAGAAGAAGAAGAACCAGATTTCTTGAAAGACTGAGATCGAGGGCTCAAAGTACTCGGAGGTCTAGAAGAAAGAATAGACCTACCACGCTGGAGACTGATCTCTGCCTGGCGACACCGGTTCACTAACCCATCATAAGAAGTAAGATTATCGCAGACAGTGACTCGATCAAAGATCTCCTGGTTAAGACCCTGAAGGAAATGGTCATACTTGGCCTCAGAACTGCCACTAATATGAGGAGCAAAGGGTAACAACTCGAAGAACTTCTGCTGATATTCATCAACAGACATACTACCCTGCTTAAGATTCAGAAGTTCAATCGTCTTTGCCTGACGAAGGGCTGGAGGAAAATATAGCTGCATGAAAGCTGCAAGGAAATCGGCCCAAGTCACCCTACCCTGAGACTGGACTATCGGCGCAGAAGTCGATCGCCACCACTTACGCGCACGGCCCTCGAGAAGAAAACTAAGGGTCTCCATCTGCTGCTCTTCGGTGCACTGGAATGCACGGAAACAACTCTCCATGCGCTCTAACCAATCCTCAGCATCATCGGGAGTCTCACCACCGACTAAAGGCTTAGGCCCCATCTGAATGAAACGGTGCATCTCAAAACGCCTAGGGCCATCCCGACGATGACGATGTTCACGATGACGCCTACGATCATCCTAGTCACCCCAACGACATACACTCCCCTGACTACTCTCCTCACCAAAGTGGTCAGCCATCGCTACAAGATAGAATGGGGAAAATGGTAAAATGGTCAACGAAAATCCCAAAACAGAATCTATATCCCAAAATCATATGCATGCTCTGATAGCATAAATGTAGTGACCCGTTCCAGAATCACCTACTAATCAAGAACTAAGCATGCAATTAACTTAATTAATAACAATCAGAGATAATGGCGGAAAAGGTCAACAAAAGAAAGTTATACAACCCAAATGAAAATCCAGAACAACTCAAATTAAAATGAAAGTATGCGGTACAACCATATCGAATCAAATGGTACTGAAGATCTAAACCAACCGGTTACTCCACGTCCTCAACATCCTCCTCCTGAGCCATCCAACCTGAGGCCTGCCCCGTGGGAATGGGGTGTCCAAGATAAACAAAACCGAGGACGTGAGCGATAAGAACGCCCAGTACAAAAGCATGAGTATACAAGCCTATATGAAATGCACATGCTATGATATGATACCAGGGTAGTCAAGAAACAGGAGTCACAAAAGATCTCAATATGCTCAGTCTAGAGGCGCCAAGTGGATAGTGCCGCGCGGTACTCCTCTGGGTCACTACATCCACTACAAGATCAGACGTGGACCTAAAATGTCCCGGATCACCGAAGCCCTCCGGACCCGTCGGCCACTGTGTACTCTCGGTGTCCATGCGTCCACAAGACAGGGCTGAGCGGCCCCACAAGATATAGCTTATCTCGAAAGAGATACAGCTCAACAATAAAGGCTATCTCAAAAGAGATACGGCTCAAGATGAAATGTAACATGCAGTAATAAACGTGACATAATAGCATGCATCATATGACATATATCAATGCACCAAATAATCATGCAACACATATAAGAATGTATACTCGACCAGGATATCTCGGATAGTACTTTCGTACCTCAAACCAGCAGATCCTAACAATCCGCCCTAGAATGAAGCCTGCGTCCGCAGCCCACTGATGTCGCTATCTCCCAACTAGAGCACAGCTCCGCTACAAAACCAGTAGCTCCCCGCTAGTGCCTGAACCTCGGGAAAAGACTAGAAACCAATCGGAAACGACTAAAAATGCTCTGGAACGCTCGGACTTGGCGAGTAAGAAGTGAAGCCTCGCGCCTCTATTTATAGCCAACGTTCGGACGATCCGATCCACTTCGGAAGCTCCGATCCGGTACACTTCGGACGATCCGAACCCTGCATGTCTTCTACGTGTCCAGCCACCTGGCTCGGACGATCCGAACCCTGATCGGACGATCCGAATCCTGCATGTCTTCCACGGTTCCATCCACCTGTCTCGGACGATCCGAATCCTGATCGGACGATCCGAACCCTGTTCGGTCCTTCCGATCCCACCGAAATATAATTAATCCAATAATTAACTCAAATTAGGCATCGGGATACTACATAGGGTTTGGACACTTTATATGTAGTTGTTAAACCTTAGTTTGAATGATTGTATATAGTACGAGATTTGTACTTTAATACTGACATGTATATTAGAATGTATTCCATTAAGTTCCGCATTTAATACTGTATTTTTTAAAAATAAATTAGACCATGTTTATTATAATTGATTAAATTGTCCCAATGATGATTAAGAACATGATTAGCGTTCGGGTTCCCATAACAGGTGGTATCAGAGCGATAGATCCTTTAGACTAAGATAGGAGCTAGTGAGTGGGGTAGATTGAGTTTTCTTTCTTTCTTTTGATTGATAGCATGTTTTAATGCTTTGAAATACATGTTTACTTGATTATCTGATTTGATTAATCACATGTATTATTGAGAATGAATCAGAACCAATTCTTGATCAGCAGTAAGATTATCAGGGGAGGACTGAAACAAGTTTGTTGTATTTGGCTACTAACTCTTTTGGTAATCAAATATACCTACTCGAAGAATTCCAGAATCAGGTGGTACTTCGGTTTATCAGATGGATGTGTCAGAAACTCCGATGGAAAAAATGTTGAAGAGGTTTCAGTCATTTCAACCGCCGATTCTGAGGGGTACTGAGACATCTGATGATTGTGAGACTTGGCTGAATGATATTGAAGTGATGTTTGATTCACTAGACTACTCAGATGAACATCGAGTTAGATTGATTGGGCACCAGTTATATGAAGTCGCAAAGAGTTGGTGGATCGCAACCAAGGAAGCCTTAGAACAGCATGGTACCGTGATTACATGGAAAATCTTTAAAGCTGAGTTTCATAAAAGATTTCTCCCCGTATCGTACCGACAAGATAAAAGTACAGAGTTTGCCAACTTGATACAAGGCCAGCTGAATATTGAAGAATATATGTCAAAATTCTCTACCTTACTACGTTTTGCTCCTCAGGTGGCTGGGAATGATAAATCTGTAGTTGATCAGTTCATCAGCGGATTGGATCCTGAAATATCTGCATTGATAAATGTAGAACGACCAGATTATTTTGCTGACGCCTTGAATAGGGCAAAGAGAGCTGAGGCAAGTTTGATACAACAACGAGAAATGAAACGACCTCGATTTTTTTTTCTTTTATAATCTTAAATCATAAATTCTAAATTACTGAATAAAATAATTTAACATAATCATGAATCATAATAATTTATCAATTTAAAGCTCAAGAGCATGAATTAAAATCCTAACTCATCGGCTAACCAAAATTCCTAAATCGACCTTCGAAAAGATCGACTAACAATAAAAATAAAGCATAAGAATATCTCTAATAAAAATCATTATCAAAATCTTTATATCATAAATCTATCGAGCTAGTGCGGAAACATAAAGGCCCTCGGGTGTGTACTGCTGCACTCGATCGACTCAATCGTCACCGCCTCCAAAAATATCAAATCCTGCATCATACAAACCTAGTGAGTCTAAATACTCAACACGTTCTAAACATGGATAACAAATAATACATATACACTCCCATGTATTTAAAAATCATATTTTTATTTAAAATAATCTTTTGAACATAAATAAACCATAAAAAATCATTTGAGCATAAATAAATCATAAATAGTGAAATCATTTTAAAATAACTTAAGCATAAATAAATCCTTTTAAAAATAGCTTTAATCATCATCATAAATCATATATCATAAAAATCATTTTTATCATAAGCTTTCAATCATATATCATTTTGGGTGAAGTTTGATCCTTGAAAGTGACTAGCTTTTATCCTTTGTTCGACTGCAGTCTTAGCTCCACATGGCCCATGGGGGTGCGCACTAGGCTCCACCATGGAAATATGATCGTCGGGGCTCCCTCGGGGGCCTTCTCCCATAGACGGCTCCCTCTGGGGCCTTTTCCCATAAATGGGCTCCCTCTTGGGCCTTCTCCCGTAAATGGGCTCCCTCTGGGGCCTTTTCCCCTCACGACATCCCCACAAAATTGTAAGTTCACCGTCCTCAACATAAACGGATCCCCCACAAATCATATATCATATCTTTTGTCACAGTCAATTCACATCCCTCAAAATATTTTTCTTTTTCTTTAAAAATCAGAAAATACGACAGCTTTCCAAAAATAGCATTTTAGATAGTATAAATTGCACAGCTTTACCATAAATTGTAAAAATACATATTATCATCGAAATCATCATAATAAATCATAAAATATCATTTTACATGCATTATTATCCTTCGGGACGCTGCCAAGCGTTTTCGTATTTTCCTAAGTGTAAAATTACCGTTTTGCCCCTGGACGTAAAAATTCTCGAATTTATCTTTTTCTAACTTTTAATGAAATGAGATTATTCTAAATAATTATTTAAGCTTACTTGAATTTTCTCATATTTTTATTTGGCTTAAATCGATGACTATTAAATTAATATTTAAATAAGACATATTAACGCGTTTTAATCCCGAATTAAACCAAATCTTAATATAAAATTCCCAAATTAAAAACTTAAACTTTTAATAATTATTAAAGCTTAAACCTAATTTTTCATAATTTTATAAAGCTTAAAACTAGGTGTTTTAATTAACTCGTGAATTAGCGTTCCGTGCGGCGATTAAATCCCGATTAAATCCAAAACTCGTTATTTTGACCCCAAATTTTAAACGTAGCATTTTTAGTATTTATTCTACCCTTCCAAGTCATGAGCCACACCCGTGGACCCATGGATTAAATTTTAGTTGTTTAATTTTCGAAATTGACCCTTAACCGATCAACCCGAGCCATCTCCCGATTTACTCGAGCCACGCCCGAGCCGCCTCGAGCCAAAACCTAGCCAACCCATCTAGGGACCTACTGTGCAAGCCCAACCCAAAAAACCCGGCCCTGGACCGCTCAAAACTCCCTGGAAAGTGAACACAAAATCTGTGTACTTGTGCGTGAGTCTCCTAGTATGTGTAGGTATCCTAACTAGTCTAGGACTCTTCCAAACCAGCCACCACCGAACCCACCTATACCTAACCATCCCTGGACCATGGCCAGCCCCTACCCAGACCAGCCCAAGCCCTGACCCGCCCGCACGAAGTCTTTGAACCAAGACAGCTGCCTCGCGATAATTCTGGTTGCCATCCTCACGCTTCCACCTTTTCCCTCGAGCCAGATGCGAGCCAGCCGCACCAGCCTCTAGCTCGACCCCTACCCATCATCCTAGGATCTTTCTGGACCAGCCTGGCTCGTGCCCAGGCCAGCCGTATCCACTCTTCTCAGCCCTTCTTCTTGCACGCTCGGGAAGAGTCCAATGCAGCAAGGACTCTTCCCCAGCCCTCATGCGCACGCCCTAGCCCCCTAGGACCAAACCCAGCCCTTGACCGAGACCACCCCTGTCCCTGGCCCAGCCCTGATCGAGCCCCTTGAGCCCATGCATAGTGATCGAACCCTATGAGCCACAACAAGCATACAAGCCTCAAAGAAAACTTACGGTTCTTACTTTCTGATTTTTAGCCCACGATTTCCAGCCTATAATTTCTCAATTAATTATCATGTTTTGGCTTTAAATCATTCATATTTTATTATGTTTTGGCAGCGTGTCCGTTGGATTCAAAAACGATTTCAAAACAAGCGTAGAAACGTTAAAACTTCGAAAATACGTAACGTACCGTAAAATAATCGAACCCACATATTTTTCATGCATAAACAATTAAATCAAGCATATTATGATTTGTATGATGTTAAAAGAGTTTAGGAAACGTGCCTTTGCGTTTATAACGCTCGATTATTCGATCTTCGGTGAGGGTGCGACGTTTGGACGACCGGACGACGAAGAACACAAACTTTTCTCCTCTAGATATTTTTGAAAAATATGGTGGTGTGTGTGAGGAGTGCACGGCTGAAAGGAGGCTGAATTATGGAGTTTTGAAGACCTAAAACACTTATTTATAATTAATTAACATACTGATGGGCTTTGGTTTTGTGCTTGCATGCTTAAGGGTAATTGGGCCTACTTAATTTAATTAAATTGGGCCCAATAACACTTAATTAATTAAATAATAAAAATTTATAAAATAAGTTTCCATAAAATAATATTTTTGATCTTTTAAAACTCTTTATTTTCCCAAAACCGGCTTCCCGAGAAAAATCGAGCTCGATTCGTAAAATAATTCGAACTCCACAATTTTTAGAAAATTTAAATCATTTTTAATCATATTAGGAAGCCTTGCCATTATTTAATGAAAAATACATATTCTTGTCTGGGTCGTCCCCGGTCTCCTTTTCCTTGCCTATTATCGAATATTCGGATAAAATCTTTATTTTCATGAAATCATGTCATATAATCATTTAATCATGCAATTTTACATTTAATCATATAGTAAACATCATGCTAGCATTTAAAAGCAATTAAATAAACAATTAGACAATTAAAATATTTTTGCATGCATGTGGTTTACGTGGACTGATTTTTCGGACGTTACAAGAAATGTCATATGTTGCTCACCGCCAGAAACAACAACTTCCAGCTCAATTCGTGCAATCACCGTCTAGATTTGATAGGGGAGGTAGTAGTGGGGGGAAAGAAAGATTTCCTGAAAGCTCACAAGAAACAGTTTAAGAAGTTAAGGAGTGGTTCGTCGAGCTCCAGTAGTTCTAGCCCGTGTTATACAGGAGTTTGTTGCAGAACTTGTGGAAGAAGACATTCCACAGAGCAATTCCAAGGAGTACTTGGTAGTTGCCAAATCTGCAGACAGTTAGGACATTTTGCTATAGTTTGTCCACAGAGAGGTTCCCGAAGATCTCACGGAGCAGAACCATCTGGATCAGTGGCACCGCCTGATAGACAATCACCGGTTGTTTACTCCTTCCAACCACCGACGACTCCTCAATCACAACCAAGGCCAGGACACACCTGACGAGGTAGTTGCAGGTAATTGTTTCCTGTATGGTTATTTTGCATATATATTGATAGATACTAATGCATTCCATAAGATTATTTTTAAATGAATTGCATGGATATATGCTTGAGTATTGAGTTATTATATGCTGTAGTATTGATCTCTTTTCTGTTGGAGAAAGGTTTTGTATCAGTGATATCTATTAAACATGGTATGCTACAGTGTGACAGATATGAGATTGAGTTAGATTAAATTGTACTTGGGTTATCCGATTTCGATTTTATTATCGGTATTGATATGTTAACCAAGTACAAAGTTACCGTTAATTTTTCCAGAAGATTGAAAGATTTAGATAGATATGATTGATGAACGGAAATTAAAAGTAAGAATTGTAGACTTAGAATTCCTTAAATATGAACGATGTTGAGAACTCGATTATTATGGAAAAGAACGGAGGGATTCCCTATATATTAAGTTAACATACTGGAATCGAGTTTATTATTGGCGGATTTGCCAGAGATATATGAAATTACTGATGTTTTCTCAGATGGGATTTCAGAATTGCTTCCAGTCAGAAAGATAGATTTCAGCATTGATTGCGTATCAGGTAGAGTTCTTATTTCTAAAATGCTGGACAGATAGTACTGATTGAATTGAAAGACTTGAAAGACTAGTTATAAGATTTCTAGCCGAGAGTTACATTTGATTGAGTGTTATATTTGGGATGCTCCAGCTATGTTTGTGGGTTGATGAACCCATGTTCAGAAGTATTATGATGATTCTATGCTTGTTGTATCTATGGGATTATTTTATCTATGATATCATAAGATATTTGAAGCCTATGACTGATCAGATCGAACCTTTAAAAATTGTATTGCATATTCTGAGATTGAAATGTTGTATACAGAAACTGTTGAAATGTGAATCTTGGTTGAGACAGATTGTATTCGAAACACGTTAGGCCCGAAGATAGCATATCGGTTGCTCTTAGCATAGTTGAAGTTGTGATCAGTTGGCTAAAACCGATAGCATTGTCAGAAATTACAGTTTTATGAGTTTAGCATATAAATATCGATGAGTAATGTTTTGAATCTGATTGAATATTGCTGTTGTTCTGAATCCATGTTTGAAACAGATATAAATCCGTGTTTGAAACAGATAGTAAACAGTGGAGAATTTATATTGTACAGTCTGAACGAGAGCTGCTTTTGAGAATTAAAGTAGTTCAGAAAGTTGATCAGAATGTTCAGAACTCGATATCGACATCAGAGCAGGGCATCGATCAGAATAACAGGTTTGTGACAGTGTGTTATATGTTAACAATCGTTTGTGTGCCAAATATTTCAGATTTGAAACGACAGGTAATGTCTGAAGTGCACAATAATTAATGCAATATTTATTCTGATGATTGAAAAGATAGTTGTAATTGAAACATATGAGATTAGATATGGTTGAGTTTGTACTGAAACGTCTGAATTTCCGATATATGAAGACATAAAAAAGAAACCAGGAGATGGGTTATATAGCTTATCGATTCCTGAATGGAAATAGGATTACATTTCCAGGGATATGATTAGAGCTGTAGTGCTTGATTTTAACACAAACTGCATTCCTCTCGGAATTGAGCATTGATTGAGTTAGGAGTGACAGACTGACCTAGTCTGCGAGTGCTAGCTCGTACATAAAGACGTACAGATGTGATTATATAACTGAGATTTCTATTAGAAAAGTGATCGGATTACACAGAGTGTCGAGAGTTGATTATGTCAGACCGTGATTTTGGTTGACTTTGTACGTTTGGCAGAGTGTACAACAAGAGTTGCATACGAAGTTATATCTAAGTACTGCATATCATTCACCGACAGACGGACAGTCAGAGTGGATTATCCAGATATTGGGAGATATGATTAGAGCTGTAGTGCTTGATTTTAACACTAGCTGACAAGGTTCGTTGTCATTGTGAGAATTATCGTACAGCGACTGTTATTAAACGAGTACTGAAATAATATCGTTGAAAGGATTATACGACAAGAAGTGCAGATTCCCTTCTTTATTAGAATAATATCTCTAAGGTTCCTGAGATTGGACCTGATGTGATCAGAGATATGATCGAAGAAGTGAAGCTGATTCAGAAAAGAATAACGACAGCTCTGAATAGACATATTGAATATGTCAACGTCAGACGATAACCTTTGGTATTTGATATAGGAAATTGAATATTAAATTGAATGAGATTAGACAGACTTGGTAGCAGATGATAGTGTTGATTTGTTATGAGCTGTTGATTGGTATAAACGAATGTTGTATAGATAGTATTTTGAGATTGATTTTATTAGAGTTACTTCGAGTTATGTTATGATATTATATTTCTTGAAGTATTATTCCAGATTGAAATCAGAATCAGTAAAATAAAGATAATTCAGAATGAAGAATATTCTGCTGTTGAAAGTTCAATAAACTGGTTATAATATCGAAGAAGCTATTTGGAAGACAGAATCCGAGATGAGATAAAGATTCTAGAATTGTTTTATTGAGGTGAGTTTTCTTTTAGCTTTTGTATATATCTCCTTCTGGTATCTAATTTGGTATCTGATATGATTACCTGTGATATGCGAGTTGATTGCCTGTGATTTCGGGGACGAAATCGTATCTTAGGAGGGGAGAAATGTAAGGCCCGAGAATTCGATTACCGTGATCTGAAATGATTTGGCGATAACTGAGGTGATTATAGACGGAAAGAATTAGACCGGAAAAGACGGAATAAAACACGAATTATGTGCGAGGACTGTACACCTCGCGCATATGCGCGACACTGATGCGCGCATATGCACGAGATGGGCAGAAGGCCTCGGGCATATGCACGAGGAGTGCGCGCGCATATGCACGAGTTGCGTGGAAGGAATTGTGCGTGACCAGTAGGTCTCGCGCATATGCGCATCTTTTGTGCGCGCATATACGCGAGCAGTATAGTAGCTAATTTCCGGATAGAACTTCCGGCGCAGATGCGCGGGGCCTAGGCGCGCATATGCGTACGGCATGAAAAACGAAAACAAGCCACTTGCCCCTTAGATGCAACGGGTATTTATATATATAAATATATATATATATCACCTTGCAACTTTGAGAAGGATAAAAGAAAGAAACGAGAAGCCGAGGGAATTCTCAAGTTTTAAATCTTAGATTTGTGATTTTTATGAAATCCAACCGTACGATTTTCAATCCGAGTATAGCACCGAGTTCCTATCGACGAGAGCTTCAACATGATGTAAGTTTTGTTACGTTTTAATATGATCTGAAATTATGATACTTCCAGAATCAGATACAATTGATTTATGTCGTTCTTGCGATATCAGACATCGTATAATTGAAACCGGATCGAAGAACATATACCATATGAAATTGTTATGAATTTTCAGAGTTGATTTGATTGTGATTAGACCGATTTGATATCAGAATTATGTTGTTATCGATCATGAGATGTTGGGATTGATATTTGATTAATACTGTATCGTTGGGTATATTGATATTATTCAGATTTGGATCAGATGAGTTGTTGATTCGTATATATTGATATTGTATTGCCGGTATTACGAGATTGTACAAATTTGAGATTATGACCTGTTATTATTGAAGATTATGATTCGTATTGATATCGATTATGAGTTGTGGTATTATATCTGTGATGTTGAGATTGACGGAGTGATTGAGATTGTAATGTTATGCCGTCGAAACATCAGTAGATTGATATTAATCAAATTCATGATTGATTGAGATCGTATCGTTGACATTGATCAGATTATGTCTCTATTTGAGTATTGATCAGAACAAAGTCTTGAATTGAGTTGTATAGTGACATAGTCTATTCGATATTGTCATTTTAGATTTGATATGGACAGATTTGACTTCGACTTCGTCAGAACGAGAAGAGAAAAGTATAAGTCAATGTGGTACCGGGAGATCGACTCGAGTATGATATACTTAAGTTTCCCTAATCACATACTTATTGTTATTGGTATCATTGATTTGATTTGATATGCTTGTTCTATGGATATATAGGAAGCAGGTATTAGACGAGCAATCTTGTGACATAGGTGTCGGATAGTGATGGAATCATCACTGGCACATTGCACATTGTCACATGATAGTGATTTGGCGAAAGTGCCAAAGTCTGTGACGGATAGGTCAAGACACCGGATGTTTGGTTATATCAAAGTGGATAGAATTGGAGTTTCTTCTATTACTGATGCTCGATATGGAATACCAACGTCTGGTAGCCGGGATCCCTAGACTAGGATTGAGTCTAGTCTTAGACGTGGAGTTACAAGTCTGATTGACGATTTTATATTGGTTATGTTTCAGATTTTGATACATGTTACTGATATCTCTTACATGCTTTTCTATTGTTTATATGATTGCATGTTTCGTTGATTTATACTGAGAAGTATTTCTCACCGCAGTTATCCGGCTGTTGTCGTGTTTGTATATGTTCATGACAACAGGTGGGACAAGATCGCGGTCGAGGAGATGAAGAGAGAGATCGTGATTAGAGTGGAGACTACGGACCTTGATTTGAGATAGGGTTTGGACACTTGATATGTAGTTAAACCTTAGTTTGAATGATTGTATATAGTACGAGACTTGTACTTTAATACTGACATGTATACTAGAATTACATTACGTTCCGCATTTAATACTGTATTTTAGAAAAAAAAATTAGACCCTGTTTATTATAATTGATTAAATTGTCACAATGATGATTAAAAACATGATTAGCGTCCGGGTTCCCACACGAATTCTACTTTGCGGTTCGGGGTAATTCAAGGTAATGCTTCCGGAAAAACTTTCGGATACTGTCATACCACTGGAATGTTTTATAGCTTGAGCCAATTCTTTTGCACTAAACGTCATTTTCCTATCTGCGATGCATGTTTCACCAAGCCACTCAACATTTCGCTTCATATGTAACTAGCAGATAAAATCATGCATTATATCAATGATAAAATCATAGTAATATGCCTCACTATCACTCAATTCATGCAATGAATATAGAATGAAAAATTTATTCCTTTAAATATATATTCAACATGAACAAAGAAATATATTCACGATGAACAAAGAAATTATCATATTCAGCCACGCACCTCTTAAAACCATCACCCAACAAACAATAATCATGCAAATAGGACACACTAAATGTACTATCCATACAATAATTTAACACATCACAAAATTCAATTCTAATGCATATAAACTCTTGTAGCAAACAAATCTCACCAACTTAGTAACTCTTGAGAAATCAAAATTATCATAGGTACATGCAATTTATCAATACTCTCAAATTCATAACAATAGAAGAAAAAGGATAAATTTACATCTGGTCCTTTAACTACTAAATTTGCAACCCGTTCTCCAATCTCTTGAAAACAAAACCATATAGAATTAAGATAAGGAAGAAAATCATACCTCATAACCATAGCATTGAGAACTATTCTTACCTCATCTTTATTGCCCTTGAACTCAAGCAGTTGAACACATTGGATTCTCCCATCAACAAGATTCGTTTATCTCCTCATTATCACATCTCCAGAATCCTGCAAAGAAGATATAACAATGATCAAGTTTGAACCGGTTAAATCATCACAAGAAGAATAAACCGTTTAACTGATTGTTCAGCTGATAGGTGGTTCGGCAGAAGACCTTCAGAAGCTCGGCCAGCTGATGAAGAGTTCAATTGATGAAGAACTCAGCTGACCAGTTCAACGGAAAGAGTGAAATCAGTTCAGCTGACGAGTCAACTAATTTCATCAGCCCAATTGAAGATCATTTCAGATGACCAGTTAGGAGCATCAATTAGGAATAAATCAATTGCAGATCAAGAAAATCTTATCTAAATGGATTCCAGCTACGCACAAAGATACAAAAGCATCTGTACGATCAAAGGTACAATAATGGACGTTGAAACAAAGATAAAAGCCGAGAGATTCTTGGAGGCATGTCAGAAAATTCGAGATAGAGATATCAAGGAACGCATTCCAGTTGCAACGATCACATGTGATGAGTCTTGGTGTACGGTCTCAATGCTTCTATATATACAAGCTCAAGACCATCAGCAAATATATGAACATTCAAGAGTGTTTGAAGATACAAAGAAAAAGGACAAGCTTATTTGCTTATCAGCTTTCATGAAGCAATCAGCCCAGAGGGAATACTCAAGTCATATCAGCTTAGTTTAGAAGCTTACTTCCCTTAGTGTGTGAGAACACCTTCATAGTGCATTCCTTGTTCAGTTCTAACTCACACACACACCACCACTCAAATATAGTCTTGCACAAAGACATTAAACTTGTATATGTAGTCTTTGACACACAGACGTTAAACAAGTGTTGACTGGAAGGTGTTGTCTTCAGTCTAGGCTAGGAGTTCAGAATTGTGAGAACCCGGAAATTTCGACCGAAGCAAATCAAGTAAGTAATATTAAAATAACGTAAAATAAATTCAGCAATTTTCGTTTCAACTAAACAACATGAATAATAACTTAAATTTCTTCAAATTTAACTCGAGAAAGTAGATTCTAAGCTTGAGGAATCGTTCATCGGGATGCTAAGCTGCAACTAACCGCATCTATTGAAGAGTTTTCACGGGAGGAGTAAAACCCCAGCTCAAGGACGCAAACTTCCAGCTCCAAGAAGCTCAATCAAGCTTGTCCTAACAAGACCATAAAGGGAGATAAAAGATGAGCTAAAGATTTGGACAAATTAAGTATGCAAGAAAATGACTCTTGAGTAAACCCATAAAGGACCTATGGGATTAAGCTAAGGGTTAAGGCAAAGTTATGGTGTAAGAAATGCTCTTTGGAATGCTCAAGGTGACTCATGGGGATAACCAAACCATAATTACTTTTCTTGGGGTGCAAGGTGGTCGACCAAGGGGTAAGGGAAGGGTCATTATCTTGCCTATAAATACTACATCAAAGGGGTGGAAAAATGCTCTCAAAATACATCAAAGTTTCGGCCATTCCCTCCCCTCACTCTCCAAACTTTCGGCCCTCCCTCATCATCCACAAGTCTCGGCCGAAATTCAAGAGAGAAGAAGTAAATCCGTTCGTGCATTCCAGTGTTGGAATTCTGTGTCGGAGTGCTGCCCAATCGAAGGAAGTATTTATTGGAGTTACGTCGAAGTGCTGCCGAATTTTTGGAAAGCAAGAAACGGTAAGTGGGCTTTTGTTATGTACTTCGTTTGTATTTTTAAACTATGATATAAATAATGTGACATGCATGAATGTGTGTCTTCTTTTTCGAAAACCATGATGCCTTTCTGTTTAAAATTTCGATCGATTAAATGTTCCCTTCTGTGCTTCGAATTTCTTGATTCCGCTGTGTCAGTATGAAAAACTCTGAAATCTGAATATCTGAGAAGTTCAGTCTATTACTTCTGAATTCTATTTGCACTGTTATGATTCGAATTTGAAATGGGACGAGAATTGTAATTCTGTCTCGCCTCCATTAGTGGGTATAAAACCATGTTCTGTTCTGGCCCCCATTGGTGGGTATAAAACCATGTTCTGTTCTGGCCCCCATTGGTGGGTATAAAACCATGTTCTGGCCTCACCCCTTAGAGGACTAACATATTGGGGACAATTTGACCATAGAAATGAGATGAGTAACAGTGTTCAGTATTTGTTCTGATCTGATTTGTTTCTGAATCATTCTGTAAAATCTGATCTGTTATAAATTATCTGTCTCATATTTGTTTGTTTCGACATGATAAGTTAACCGTTATAAGCTTTGAAAGTTTGTTAAAGAAATGTTTCAAGGACTAAGATCTATATATATCATTGAAAATCGATCGACCCCCACTTGCTGAGTGTTTTCCTAAAACACTCACCCCTTACAAATTTCAGATAAGGACGAAGAGCAAGTAAATGAGGAGAAGCAGGAAGCGTTTTGGGGTTGGTGAATCAGTGATCAAGAACAAGTTTCAAATTATTGTTTCGTTGTATTTCGTTTCTGAAAACTTTGATGTAATCTTCGTTTCCATTGTCATTGTAAAGACAATATTATTTTATGAAAAAGACTGGTTTGATTTGTTACGAGGCTTTATTATTTTCAATGTAATTGTTAAACAATGCCGGATTTCACCGAAGCTTCGGACACGGGGCGTGACATTTAAGTGGTATCAGAGCCGCCAGGTTCATAATCCCGCTGGGATTTTGATAGACAAAATTTGGCAAAGTCAAATTTTGGCAAAAGCGTAGTGTATCCCAATTCGAGTCCAACTTTCATCTATTCCTGAAGTCTAACTTTCATCTGTTTCCTAAATTTCGAATAGACTTCAAAATTTATCCCTTCAATCGTTCTGAAATCTCTTAGTATCGAAAATTTTCCACGATCGCTTTGTTATTTGTGCTTTTCCACCTTTTATACGATTCTGATACTTTACCTTCCATTTTATCCTAGGAAATGGCTGCTCCTCATACCCGCGCTCAGGCTGCTCTCCGTATGCGTCAGCTTACCATAGATAATCAAACTAGGGAGATTGCGACTTTGAAGGCGCAACTGGCAAAGGAAAGGTTGGAGAAACTGGAACTTAGTGAGAGTAGTCACACACTTGAGACCGAGGTACAACGATTGTCCCATCATCTAGACTTGGCTGAGAGCCAACTGCTGCAGATACCGACCGACTCCGCTCACATCACGCGCTTGGCTGCACTTAACAGAGACTTATTGGAGAAAGTTGAGAAAGAGCGAGGGCGTGCTGCTAAGGCCCGTCAACGCCAGGAGGAGTTCATCGCCAGGCAGGATCGGTACATTTCGAAGATCCACAGAGCTATGGACAGGCTTCAAGACCAAAATAACTACCTACATTCAGTGATAGAGAACATGGAGGAAGAAGAAGTAGCACCGATGGAGGTTGATGGAGACGACAGTGCCAGTGACAGCGATGATGGAGAGATGTTTGATTAGATTAGCATTATCATAAAATATTAAATTGTAGCAAATTTGTGGCTAAGAAAATATTATGTGAATCAAATTATTTTGAAACTTTCTATTAACTTTCTATTATTGCACATTTACAATGTGACGAGTATCTTATCTATAAAAATTTTTAGGATCGGTTAGGGGGATAATCGTTGAGCTCCAATAGCTCGGTTCTTGAAATATTGAACACCGACGAATTAAATCGAGTTTGGTTAAAAACCAAGCGGAAGATACTCGAAATAATCCTTCGTAGAAACCGATTAAATATTTTGTAAACCATTTAAAATATATGTAAGTTGAATGAGGAAAAATATTCAGTTGAAGCATTTTATCAAACACTTGGTATACAATATTTTGGTATTTGAAGAAGACATAAAATTCTTCAACAATGTATCTTTAAAAATAGTGAAAATGATAAGCAAATGCAATAAACAAATAGACACGAATTTGTTTATGGATGTTCGGAGATTTCAAACACTCCTACGTCACCCCTTCTTCCCCTTGGGAAGGATCCACTAGAAGACTTTGATTTATACAACTACTTGTACAAACCCATTCCGGAAGGGCAGCACCCAACTAGAACTCCTAGCACTCAAGATTGTAGGCAGCACCTCACAATCAGCATATTGTTTAATGTCTCATATGCAAAGACTACATACACAAGTTTATTGTCTTTGTAAAAGACTCACTCAACTAATCTTTGAAGTTCAACTCTCTTGTATATGTGTGAGTGATTGTGTGTGATGAATTTATCAGTTACAGTGTACATCTCAAATGTCTCCTCACACAAGGGCTTGTGCTCTCAACTAACTGATTTCTTCATGCTAACTGTCCATGCTTTGAATCCCCTTCCAAAGCTCTTGTTTGATCTTCAATATGTTGTATTTATAGGCTCCAATACTGATATATACGTTAGACACAAGAATATGACCGTTTGAAAAGTTTCTGTACTGTTTCTGGAATTGCAACGGTCAAATTCAGCTTGCTGGGCATTTTCTCGACTGGTCAACTCTGGTCAATGGTCAACTCTAGTCAACTCAACTGGTCATTCAGTTCAACTGGTCAGCAGATGGTTCAGTTCAGTTGGTCAGCAGCTGGTTCAGTTTCAGTTCAGCTGGTCAGCAACTGGTTCAGTTGGTTCAGTTTTAGCTGGTGTGCTGAAATCAGCCTAGCTGATTTCAGTTTGTGCAGAACCAGTAGCTTCATCGCCATTTATCAGCCTCTTAAGATTCGATTCAGACTTTAACTTTTCGGAATGATTTGTAGATCTTTGTCTTATCTTTCCAACGCATACTGAATCGCTTCGTTTCGATAACCGAGCTGAGAGATATGACCAAAATACGGCAGCTGCTCAAACACAACTGATTGTTGTTTTCGTGTGATCAGTTCGGTAATTGAGCGATCAGTTAGATCAATGATAACATCCGATTTGCCCGACTGACGTGAAATATGATTTGTTCGAAATTGAGTTTTCTAATCAGTCCAATTAACGGATTGTCATTTGAATCATCCCGCTGGGAGATATCATCAAAACACCGAAGCTCACCAGAAATTCAGTTTGTGCAAAATTCAGTTTCAGCTTGCTTCTTGTGTTTGTAACTTCACACTTGAGTAAATATGTTAGAAACACAATAACAAGTTTTGTTAACATCAAAATTAAGATTGAGAACTTGAAAAGTTCCAACAATCTCCCTCTTTTTGATGATCACAAAACTTGGATAAACAATCAACTCAACTAACATATTTCTCCCCCTTTTTGTGTGAATCAAAAAGTAATATTTTCAAAACATTTTAAACAAAATTTTCTCCCCCTAAAAATTTAAAAAAAATCTACTCATTAAAGTTATAATGAGTTCTCCCCCTATATTTTTGAAATTTTGAAAAATGTAAAAGTAGAGGGATAACTAACCAATTTTCTCCATAGCTCATTTTCTGCTGCAGCACATATGCTCTGTCTTCCATGAATAAACTATACTTTCTCGAGCATAATTAGGCTGCAAATTTTATACCGCTGTAAACCCCTACGAGTCTAGTTTGCAACGCAAAAAGCGGTTCGTCATTTGGACACTCGAGCAAGGAGATACGCCATTTTTCCTACAGTCACTGCAAGCTACGCGAAAATTCAATTTTGCATATATATGTGTAAAAAATCTGAGATTTTGAATTTTAAACATCAAAATCAGTTTCAATGTTATTTCAAGAACAACCTGCTCTGATACCACTTGTTAGGATCGGTTAGGGGGATCATCGTTGAGCTACAATAGCTCGGTTCTTGAAATATTGAACACCGACGAATTAAATCGAGTTTGGTTAAAAACCAAGCGGAAGATACTCGAAATAATCTTTCATAGAAACCGATTAAATATTTTGTAAACCATTTAAAATATATGTAAGTTGAATGAGGAAAAATATTCAGTTGAAGCATTTTATCAAACACTTGGTATACAATATTTTGATATTTGAAGAAGACATAAAATTCTTCAACAATGTATCTTTAAAAATAGTGAAAATGATAAGCAAATGCAATAAACAAATAGACACGAATTTGTTTATGAATGTTCGGAGATTTCAAACACTCCTACGTCACCCCTTCTTCCCCTTGGGAAGGATCCACTATAAGACTTTGATTTTTACAACTACTTGTACGAACCCATTCCGGAAGGGCATCACCCAACTAGAACTCCTAGCACTCAAGATTGTAGGCAGCACCTCACAATCAGCATATTGTTTAATGTCTCATATGCAAAGACTACATACACAAGTTTATTGTCTTTGTGCAAGACTCACTCAACTAATCTTTGAAGTTAAACTCTCTTGTATATGTGTGAGTGATTGTGTGTGAGGAATTTATCAGTTACAGTGTACATCTCAAATGTATCCTCACACAAGGGCTTGTGCTCTCAACTAAATGATTTCTTCATGCTAACTGCCCATGCTTTGAATCCCCTTCCAAAGCTCTTGTTTGATCTTCAATATGTTGTATTTATAGGCTCCAATACTGTATATACGTTAGACACAAGAATATGACCGTTTGAAAAGTTTCTGTACTGTTTCTGGAATTGCAACGGTCAAATTCAGCTTGCTGGGCATTTTCTCGACTGGTCAACTCTGGTCAACTGGTCAACTCTAGTCAACTCAACTGGTCATTCAGTTCAACTGGTCAGCAGCTGGTTCAGTTCAGTTGGTCAGCAGCTGGTTCAGTTTCAGTTCAGCTGGTCAGCAGCTGGTTCAGTTGGTTCAGTTTCAGCTGGTGTGCTGAAATCAGCCTAGGTGATTTCAGTTTGTGTAGAACCAGTAGCTTCATCGCCATTTATCAGCCTCTTAAGCTTCGATTCAGACTTCAACTTTCCAGAATGATTTGTAGATCTTTGTCTTATCTTTCCAACGCATACTGAATCGCTTCGTTTCGATAACCGAGCTGAGAGATATGACCAAAATACGGCAGCTACTCAAACACAACTGATTGTTGTTTTCGTGTGATCAGTTCGGTAATTGAGCGATCAGTTAGACCATGATAACATCCGATTTTGCCCAACTGACGTGAAATACGATTTGTTCCAAATTGAGTTTTCTAATCAGTCCAATTGGCGTATTTTCATTTGAATCATCCTGCTGGGAGATATCATCAAAACACCGAATCTCGCCAGAAATTCAGTTTGTGCAAAATTCAGTTTCAGCTTGCTTCTTGTGTTTGCAACTTCACACTAGAGTAAATATGTTAGAAACACAATAACAAGTCTTTTTAACATCAAAATCAAGATTGAGAACTTGAAAAGTTCCAACAAAAATGTTTTTATCCTTATAGGAACACTACATAAATCTCCAACGCATTATAAATGAACTTCAAAATCAACTTCAAGAAAAGGAGTCAGAAATTAAAATACTAAAAGAAAAAAATGAAAAACTCGAGAGAGAAAACTATCAGTTGGACGGAAACAACGTGTGCATGATGGAGGATCTTCGTGAAGCCAGAATGGAAGAAAAGAAACTACGCGAAGACGTTAGGCGATATGCAACTTATCACCTAGAGTCAGAACGTCGTCATGAGATCACTAAGCAAGAGTCAACCAAAGCACATGACATGATTGGCTCGTATCAAATCCGAAATGATAGTCTTCTCAAAATTCAACATTGTCTTCAAAAACAAATTGACGAGCAAGAAAGCGACGAGAAAGTGAATCAATCAGCGATACAAGAGCTGCAGGAAGAAGTTAACAACCTTGATCATCAAAATACACAACTGTAAAATTTCATTGAGCATCTGCAAAATTAAATTATCAATATGAAGGAACTAATGGAGCAAATGGAAGCAAACCCAGCGGAGGAAGAAGTTAATGAAGCAATAGGGGATGGGGAAGTGATAGATGAGTAGAGAGAGAGAGCTCTAGAGTAGGCTTCGATTGTATCTAGAAGTATTTGAACAATTATTTGACAAGATTGGTTGTATGAAAACTTTTTACAATTTAATGAAATTATTTCTTTGATTAAGTATGGTGGCAAACAAATTAATAAAATACATGTTTATAGGATATGGCAGGCAGACCTCCCCGACACAACCGTAACCCTCGTGGCGACAACCAAAACGAGAATCCACCACCACCACCACCACATAGAGTGAACCTCAGTCAAGAGGATATGATGGCAATAGCAACCATCGTAGCTGCAACATTGTAAGGATTTGTGAATCCATTGGCCAACGCCATACAACCACCTCAAGAACCACAATCGCGTGGAATTAAATACTATTATGAATCCCTCAGAAGAAATCGAGTTCCAACTTTCGATGGGAACCCAAACCCAGAAGTCAGTCACTATTGGCTCAAGAACGTCGAAACTCAACTGCATTTACTGGAGATACCTGAAGAGCTGAGAGTGGAGGTTGTAATACCGTTTTTAGAAGACTGAGCTAGGAAATGGTGGGAAACCGTGTCGCCATCTTTGGCAGAAGTGGAAGAAATCACATGGCAAATTTTTAAGAGAGAATTTCTGAAGCAATACTATCCGGCCGAGTTTCGTCTACAAAAGCTGAATGAATCTGAAAATTTCAGACAGTCACCGGACATGATGGTAATGGAATACACGTCGAGATTTAATGATCTGGGAACCTATGTCCCAACGATTATGTCAGATGAAACGTTGAAAATGCATCGTTTCAAAAAGGGACTCAACAGTCGAATTCAGTCGGCACTGGCAGTATTCAAACCTAGCAGTTTTTCAGATTTGATGGGCGCTGCAATGAGCACAGAAACTGATATCAAGAGGCGCGAGGAAGAAAACAAGAACAAAAGGCCATTGAACAGTCAATCCATGCAGAATGGTCCCAAGTTTAAGAAACCTAATTATTTAGGTGGGTCTTTCAAAGGGAATTTTAACAATGCGAGCATCACCGAAGGAAAGTGGTGCGAGGCATGTCGACAGAAGCATGTGGGAGAATGTTATCGAAAGACCGGCGCTTGTTTTAAGTGTGGAAAAATGGGCCATAGAATTAGAGATTGTCCAGACAACAAGGACAAAGGGACGAGGCCCAGCAAACAACAAGAAAACAAGACTAATGCTCGGGTCTATGCAGTAACTCAAGAGGAAGCCGATAACAGCAACGAAGTAGTGGCAGGTACCATCTTACTCAATAAAATGTCTGCATATGCTTTGTTTGATTGTGGTGACACACATTCATTTGTGTCTAGAAGATCTGCTAAGAAGCTTAAACTTGAGCATGACATTCTTAGTGAACCGCTAAGAGTAGCAACACTAGCCAGTAAAACAATTGAAACCCGCAAAGTGTATCGAAACTGTAAAATTTGTATCAGCAAACAAACTTTTGAAGTAGAATTGATTCAACTCAATATGGTTGAGTTTGACATGATCCTTGGAATGGACTGGTTAGTTAAAAACCATGCCATTGTGGACTGTCAAAAGAATGAAATTAGACTTCAGACTCCTACTAAAGAGGAAGTCTTATTTCACGGGAAATCCAAAGAAATAAAATTCCTACTGTCAGCTTCACAAGCCTGGAAGGCTATAAAGGGAGGAAAAGAAATTTACCTGGCAGTGATCAATGAAATCAAAGAAGAAGAAGTCCCAAAGTTGGAGGATATCCCAATTGTTCAAGAATTTCCAGATGTTTTTCCCGAGGAACTACCGGGTGAGATACCTGATAGAGAAGTAGAATTTGAAATCAATTTGGTCCCTGGTGCTGCACCAATATCAAAGGCACCATACCGAATGGCTCCAGCTGAATTGAAGGAATTAAAGGAGCAACTCCAAGAATTGCTGGATAAGAAGCAGATCCGCCCTAGTGCATCTCCGTGGGGAGCCCCAGTGCTTTTTGTAAAGAAAAAGGACGGAAGCATGAGGCTATGTATCGACTACCGGGAGCTAAACAAGATCACCATAAAGAAAAAGTACCCAATCCCGAGAATAGATGATCTTTTCGATCAGCTAAAAGGATCCAAAGTTTTCTCAAAGCTTGATCTAAGATCAGGATATCACCAGTTGAAGGTCAAAACAGAGGATATCCATAAAACTACTTTTAGGACAAGATATGGACATTACGAATTCACAGTGATGCCTTTTGGCCTAACAAATGCTCCCGCAGCATTCATGGACCTGATGAATCGGGTATTCAAACCATACCTTGACAAGTTTGTAGTTATCTTCATAGATGATATCCTTGTATACTCACCAAGTGTAGAAGAACACAGAGAACATCTGCGTCTCACTTTGCAGACACTGCGTGAGAAGGAACTCTATGCCAAATTCAAGAAGTGTGAATTTTGGTTAAAAAGTGTGGCATTCCTAGGCCATATAATTTCTGAATTAGGAGGGTCAATAGACCCTAAAAAGAGTGAGGCAATTATGGATTGGCCACAACCAAAGACAGTAACTGAAGTAAGGAGTTTTCTGGGTTTAGCTGGTTACTACCGAAAATTTGTGGAAGGATTTTCTTCGATAGCCATTCCACTTACCAAACTTACTCAGAAAAATTCAAAATTCATTTGGAATGAAGCTTGTGAGAAGAGTTTTGAAACTCTGAAGTCAAAACTCGCATCCAAACCAGTACTAGTTCTTCCCGAGGATGGTAAGAATTTCACTGTATACAGTGACGCTTCGAAGGGAGGATTAGGGTGTGTGCTTATGCAAGAGGGTCAGGTAATTGCTTATGCCTCACGTCAATTGAAACCATACGAGCAGAATTACCCCACTCATGATTTGTAGCTGGCCGCAGTAGTTTTCGCGCTTAAAATCTGGAGGCACTACCTCTATGGAGTAAAATTCGAAGTTTTTACTGATCATCAGAACCTCAAGTACATTTTCACTCAGAAGGAATTAAACATGAGGCAAAGAAGGTAGATGGAACTTCTCAAAGATTACGATTTGGTAATCAGCTATCATCCGTGTAAAGCAAATAAAGTGGCAGATGCATTGAGCCGGAGGAACCCCGGAAAGGTGAATTTATCGTCACTATCAGTGCAGCCAGGTCTCCAAGAAACCATCAAACTAAAGCAAAGTCAAGACACCAGTACCTTCAAGATAAAGGAACAAATTCAGGAAGGAAAGATGCCAGAATTTCAAATTGATGAAAAAGGTGTCCTCTGGATAAAGGGACGATTGTATGTGCCAAACATCGATGGAATTCGAGAGGAGGTAATGGCCGAGGCACATAAATCAAGATTTTCAGTACACCCGAGAAGCACCAAAATGTACAGGGATCTGAAAAATAACTACTGGTGGAATGGAATGAAGGACGTCGCTGTCTTTGTTGCAAAGTGTCTAATCTGTCAGCAAGTCAAGGCAGAGCATCAGCGGCCTGGGGGACTTGTGCAACCATTGGAGATACCCGAGTGGAAGTGGGATAACATCTCTGTGGACTTTGTAGTCGGGTTACCAAGATCGAGGCAGGGTCACGACGGAATCTGGATGATCATTGACAGATTAACAAGTCTGCACATTTCTTACCAGTGCGAATGAATTTCAACCTAGATAAGCTGGCTACCTTATATATGGGTAATATAGTGAGATTGCACGGAGTACCGGCGAGTATATTATCTGATAGAGACCCAAGATTCGTATCTCGATTCTGGAAGAGTTTTCAAAAAGCCATGGGAACTAAGAGACTCTAAGCACGGCCTATCATCAACAAACTGACGGCCAAACTGAGAGGACAATTCAAACCCTCGAGGAGATGTTGAGGGCATGTGCATTAGATTTTAATGGGAATTGGAGTGAGCAGCTACCGGCAATCGAGTTTGCCTACAACAACAGCTACCATAGTAGCATTCAGATGGCTCCGTACGAGGAATTGTATGGCCGAAAGCGTAGATCGCCTTTGTACTGGGATGAAGTCGGAGAAGAAGCCGTTACTAGACCAGAGCTTGTTCAACTAACTGTCGATAAAGTAGCCATAATCAAAGAATGGCTCAAGGCAGCTCAAGACAGACAAAAGAGTTGGGCAGATTTGAAGAGAAGACCGTTAGAATTGGAAATCGGAGTGAAGGCTTATATCAAGGTTTCACCAATGAAAGGAGTGGTGCGGTTCAGTAAATCTAGGGAAGTTGAACCCAAGGTATGTGGGATCGTTCGAAATACTGGAAAAGGTGGGAACCTTAGCTTATCGGCTGGCTTTACCACCTGAGATGACCAGAATACAAAATGTCTTCCACATATCGCAGCTGCGGAAGTATGTCCCGGACCCGGGTCATGTACTCAAGGTGGCACCACTGATGATCGAAGGTAATCTGAATGAGGAACTCAAATATGAAGAAGTCCCTATCCGAATAGTGGACACAAAAGACCAAGTGTTGAGACACCGGACCATCCCATATGTCAAAGTACAGTGGTCAAATCATACCGAAAGGGAGGCCACTTGGGAACTTGAAGAAAAGATGCGCTCACATTACCCTTATTTATTCAACAGTTCAAGCTGATCCAAGTTTCGAGGACGAAACTTTCAATAAGTAGGGAGGGATGTGAGAACCCTGAAATTTCGACCGAAGCAAATCAAGTAAGTAATATGAAAATTACTTAAAATAAGTTCAGCAATTTTCGTTTCAACTAAACAACTTGAATAATAACTTAAATTTCTTCAAATTTAACTCGAGAAAGTAGATTCTAAGCTCGAGGAATCGTTCATCGGGATGCTAAGCTGCAACTAACCGCATCCATCAAAGAGTTTTCACGGGAGGTGTAAAACCCCATCTCAAGGACGCAAACTTCCAGCTCGAAGAAGCTCAATCAAGCTTGTCCTAACAAGACCATAAAGGGAGATAAAAGATGAGCTAAAGATTTGGACAAATTAAGTATGCAAGAAAATGACTCTTGAGTAAACCCATAAAGGAGCTATGGGATTAAGCTAAGGGTTAAGGCAAAGTTATGGTGTAAGAAATGCTCTTTGGAATGCTCAAGGTGACTCATGGGGATAACCAAACCATAATTACTTTTCTTGGGGTGCAAGGTGGTCGACCAAGGGGTAAAGGAAGGGTCATTTTTTTGCCTATAAATACTACATCAAAGGGGTGGAAAAATGCTCTCAAAATACATCAAAGTTTCGGCCATTCCCTCCCCTCACTCTCCAAACTTTCGGCCCTCCCTCATCATTCACAAGTCTCGGCCGAAATTCAAGAAGGAAATCCGTTCGTGCATTCCAGTGTTGGAATTCTGTGTCCTGAGTGCTACCCAATCGAAGGAAGTATTTATTGGAGTTACGCCGAAGTGCTGCCGAATTTTTGAAAGCAAGAAACGGTAAGTGGGCTTTTGTTATGTACTTCGTTTGTATTTTTAAACTTTGATATAAATAATGTGACATGCATGAATGTGTGTCTTCTTTTTCGAAAACCATGATGCCTTTCTGTTTAAAATTTCGATCGATTAAATGTTCCCTTCTGTGCTTCGAATTTCTTGATTCCGCTGTGTCAGTATGAAAAACTCTAAAATCTGAATATCTAAGAAGTTCTGTCTATTACTTCTGAATTATGTTTGCACTGTTACGATTTGAATTTGAAATAGGACGAGAATTGTAATTCTGTCTGGCCCCCATTGGTGGGTATAAAACCATATTCTGTTTTGGCCCCCATTGGTGGGTATAAAACCATGTTCTGGCCTCACCCCTTAGAGTACTAACATATTGAGGACAATTTGACCATGGAAATGAGATGAGTAACAGTGTTCTATATTTATTCTGATCTGATCTGTTTCTAAATCATTCTGTAAAATCTGATCTGTTATAAATTATCTATCTCATATTTGTTCGTTTCGATATGATAAGTTAACCGTCATAAGCTTTGAAAGTTTGTTGAAGAAATGTTTTAAGGATTAAGATCTATATGTATCATTGAAAATCGATCGACCCCCACTTGCTGAGTGTTTTCCCAAAACACTCACCCCTTACAAATTTCAGATAAGGACGAAGAGCAAGTAAATGAGGAGGAGCAGGAAGCGTTCTGGGGTTGGTGAATCAGTGATCAAGAACAAGTTTTCCAATTATTGTTTCGTTGTATTTCGTTTCTGAAAACTTTGATGTAATCTTCATTTCCATTGTCATTGTAAAGAAAATATTATTTTATGAAAAAGACTGGTTTGATTTGATACGAGACTTTATTGTTTTCAATGTAATTGTTAAACAATGCCGGATGTCACCGAAGCTTCGGACACGGGGTAGTGACAAGAATAGGCAGTAATGTAAGTCTTAAGCTGAGTGGGTTTATACAAGATCTTGTATAGATCAAATTCTTCTAGTGGATCCTACCCTATGTGGTAGAAGGGGTTACGTAGGAGCAGTTGAAGTCTCCGAACATTCAGAAACATATCTTGTGTACTTAACTGATTAACTGTTGTTTTCAAACTGATTTAATCAGTTCCAGTGTTATCAGTTCGGTTCTTACCATAACTAAACTGATACATCCGAGATCTGACCCTATAATTTTCAATTATTCAGTTTACATAAGTTAAAATGCTTTCAAATATAATAGCTTTCTTCAAAAAGAATTACTTCGAGTTTCTTCCGCTTAATATTAAAATCAAATTTGATTTAATTCATCGGTGTTAACATTCTTAGAACACGTGCTATTGCAGCTGTTAGAGAATATTTTGTTTGAAGCATCTCAAGGTGCCCACCAAACAATCCTTCAATTGGTATCTGATCTAGTTGTTCTAAGAAAAACATTTAAAGAAAATTGTATTTAAATTATTTTACTTTAAAACAGTTTTAAAAGCTATTTAAAAGTACTTTACATTATTTTAAAAACTTTTTGAAAATGTTTATCTAACGCTCATTGCGAAGAATAGAAAGGATTGGCTATGCGACTAACATTGTCGCCACTTCTCTCGACTCCGAGTTTGGGGCTTTATCAGACTGCAGGGGTATGAGTCCTACCTGTTGGCTATTCAGCAAAGCTGATCGGAAGATAAGGTTTCATCTACCAACCTACCGGTTGAAACTAACCAACAGACAAAGCCCAGCTATGTTGAGATGTTGGATGATTGAAGTTGAGCTTAATCATCAACAGGATACCTGCCGCTTAACTGTCATATCAGATCAAGTAGATGAACAATTCGGTTCAACATAAGATGAGTCCAATTTGAGTCAGATCGACCAGTTGGGCAACACAGAGATCATGTCCAAGGCAGCTAGCTGTTTGTCTAGCAAGAAGACTCAAGATCGTTGCAGCACTTCAAGAGTTCAAGGCAACCAGTTGTTGTTATATTCAGTTCTGTCATGCATAAATTGATTGATATTTGAGGTTGTTTAATATTTGCTAGTGTAGTAGCATTTCCTTTACACTTGTTGGTGTGCTTAAATGTATAATACAAGGGAGCTTACTTGATTAAATAAACATCATGTTTATTCAATTGTGTTTCTCTATGATTGAACTGATATCTCCAGATTTCTTGCCTAAACTTCTTGATTGCTTAAAGCTACTAAATTTTGGCATTGATAATTATTTTTAAAGAGGAGTTTTCAATTCAGTTAGTGAGGGGGAGCTTTATTTCCGTCGAAATGAAAAATGTTTTAAACTCGTTTTTAACCCGTTTTTAAATTCAGTTATTGAGGGAGAGCTTTCTTATCTCTCGAACTTAAATTTTTTTAATCGTTTTTAAATGTTTTTGATTATCGCAAAGGGGGGGAATCAGTTAATTTTAAAAAAAAATATTTAAATCGCTTTAACTGTTCAAGTTTTGTGATCATCAAAAAGATGAAGATTGTTGAAACATTTCATGTCCGCAATCTTGATTTTGATGATAAAAAAACTTGTTATTTTGTCTATAATAATTTTACCTAAGTGCGCAGATACTGGAACTGGTCAGGATTCGAACTGATCAGTTATCAAGCCGTAACAGAAGCTATCGAGAAGAAAACTGAAAGTGCCAACTAACTGATCAAACTGAATCAGTCCAACTGATGTATCAAGAGAAGTTCAACTGATGGTTCAGCTGATAGGTGGTTCGGCAGAAGACCTTAAGAAGCCCGGCAAGCTGATAAAGAGTTCAACTGATGAAGAACTCAGCTGATCAGTTCAACTGAAAGAGTGAAATCAGTTCAACTCATTTCAACTGACGAGTCAACTAATTTCACCAGCGCAACTGAAGATCAGTTCATATGACCAGTTAGGAGCATTAGTTAGGAATCAATCAATTGCAGATCAAGACAAGCTTATCTAAATGGATTCCAGCTACGCACAAAGATACAAAAGCATCTGTACGATAAAAGGTACAAGAATGGAAGTTGCAGCAAAGATTAAAGTCGAGAGATTCTTGGAAGCATGTCAGAAAAGTCGAGACACATATATCAAGGAACGCATTCAAGTTGCAACGATCACATGTGATGAGTCTTGGTGTACGGTCTCAATGCATCTATAAATACAAGCTCAAGACCATCTGTAACGTTCCGAAAATCTGAAGGTCTACGTGAACCACATGCATGCAAGTTATTAAATTTCTTGGGTATTTTATCAAATTGTTTTAAAGCATTAAATGCTTGTTTATTTCATTAAATGGTGTTTAATTATTTTTATGCATTTTATGCATAATTTATGCATCATAAGATTTATTTCATGAAATTTTAAAAGTTCATGCATTAAGGTTTCTAGATTCATTTCGCACTTGAACGAGGAGCGCAAATCGGAGAATTTTCAGGAAAATTATTTTATTACACAGTTTATTTTTATTAATTAATTTAAGGTGTTTTTAAGTGTAACGCCCCGAAAATTCAAAGGTCCACACGAACCACATGCATGCAATTATTAAATTCCTTGTGTATTTCAATTAATTGTTTTAATTGCATAAATTAATTATGTTGTGCATTTTGACATGTTTAAAATATATTTTTTTACATGATTGCATTACAATGTTTTTTTATAGGTTATTCGAGTTGCGATCGATTAATGGAGACCAAGGGCTGAAAAAATAGAAAATATTTTTATTAAATAAATGTTTTTAATTATTTAAAATAAGGGTGATGCTTTTTATTATTTTTGAAAATGTGGGGTTTTGAGGTTATTTTATACGCCGAGACATAAATTTTATCGGTGTGGCTTTTTCAACAAAAATACAAACGTTTTGGCAACCCGGCTAATAAATTCACAAACTTATTTAAACAAAACTATTTTAATTAAATTCTAGTTAAGCACTAATGGACCTAATTTTTATGCTTAATGGACATAACCTTAATTAAGGATTAATTAACTATAAAATATGTTAAACCCTCCCCATAACACACGCCCACCTCTTTTACACAAATCAGATGTGGGGACCCGAGCTCTAAATCGACTCAATCTGGGATTAAGTGGATCTGTGAGAAAATGTGGGTAAAATTTTCGCTTTTCAACATTAATTCTAATGTATATAAATAAGCATAAGCTCTTTATTTATTTTACAAACATACAAGCATGTCTTGTTCTAATACATCAATCCAACTAGTGTTTAATACAAAATACCAAAATACAAGTAGTCCAAGTCTAATAAAAGCCACTATTCATCTTCTGCGCCCGTAGTCACCACGCTATCTCGAACTCATCTCTGTCGTGACCCAGATCCTGCCCCACCTGTTGTTATGCACACATACAGACATAACAACAGTCGGAAACTCCGGTGAGAACAAATCCCAGTATAAAACATGTATACATGCTAACATAAAATCATGAATCATGTATAAAAGCAATAATAATGGGTTCCATAGTCTATGAAACCAATCTATATAAGCATGTAATACAAATCAAATCATGTCTTGACTCAACTCGACTCTACTCTAGGGATCTCGGGGTGAATAAGACGTCACTGTCTGTTACCTACCCTCCCAATCGGGGTAACTGTACGTCTTACTCCTAGACTTCGGTCATGTCTGTATCGGATGTCTACAAACGGAGGAAGTCTGCTCCTATGCGTCGATACACCGAATGTCTAGTTTGAAAAATCTGTCAATGACTCTCCTATCTCAATGCTTGAATATAAATCTATAGACAAAGCATGATCATATCAAGAGATTTGAATATAAATCTATAAACAAATCCAAATCATATCAAAAGATACAATAACAAATCTAGTATGTGATTTTGTTGGGAAACTCCAATCAAATCTGATTCGAGTCGTATCTTCCCCACATTCACATGTATTATACCTTTCTTGCCGAATAATCTGTTTTAGTCGAAGTCTCGAGTTCAGAGTACCCAATACAAATCTGAAATGGCAATGTCTAGATGTCATCTATCAATATACAACTCAAGCAAGTCTTATACAATTCATATTCAATCTCGGTATAATTCAACGGCATAACGGCGTAATCTTTCGATACCGGTACTCCACCACTAATCAGTACATGATCCACAAGTCATAACATCAATAACCACAATCATAATTTCCCAAAATCTGCATGTATACAACTCAAAACATGCTGGAAATTACTAGCAATAGCATACGTGTCTGTTCTTCGATCTCGTTGCGCATACGCTATGCTCAATATGTCAAGAACACAATATAATCATCATATCATAATTCTTCCAACATATGAAATCTAAATCATGCTGAAACTTAACCAAACTTACATCTTCTTGTAGCCTTGGTTGAGAGGAGCACAAATCTAGGTTTAGATTCAAGTTTTGATGTATAACTCTCACACAATCACAATTATAAATTTGGAAGAACTTGAGGAATTGTTGAAGATGCTCTCGGTTCTGAGTTCTGAAAGTGAGAAAGACTGAATCAGTTCAATATCTATATATATGCCATGTGTCACAACAAGGAACAAAGGTGGATTTCTCGCATGCAGCACCGCGGGTGCGGTCACTCTTCACCGCGGGTGCGCTGTGCCCACGGCATGCCTTTCATTTTCTGAAATTCGACGACCGCGGGTGCGGTCCTAGTCTTACCGCGAGTGCGGTGAGGCTACTGGAAATTGCCCCAACTTTCTGTCCATGCACCGCGGGTGCGGTGTGGCTTCGGCCTCACCTTCAAAATTCAGAATTATATAACTGCGGGTGCACTCCCTTTCTAAGCGCGGGTGCGGTCTATCTTGTAGTCAAAACTCTAATTTCTCATGTCTTTTCTCCCCTCATTGCATGTCATGCATTCTCATATCTTTGAGTATCATATTAATGAAGACTAATAAATCTCAAGCCCTATATCATGCATACTCATATCTTCCGAGTATTTCGTCAATGAAGACTAATAAATCTCAAGCCTTACATTTCTCCCCCTCTAAGAAATGATTTCGTCCTCGAAATCGCAGGCAATCTATCAAATCATACTTGAAAAGTAATATAATCAAGACTGAAGAATTACTTACATCATGTAAATAACTCGGGATATCTCTATCTCATATCTGCTTCTGTCTCCCAAGTCGCTTCTTCGATGCCATGTCGACTCCATTGAACTTTCACTAGCGGAATAGTCTTCATCCTGAGTTTCTTTTCTTTCCGATCAAGAATTTGTATCGGTTGGTCAACATAGCTCAAGATCTGATCAAGCTCCGCTTCATCAAGGTGAATGACATGGGAAATATCCGGCATATATCTACGCAATATTGATACATGAAAGACGTCAGGTATCCCTGATAAAGAAGGAGGAAGAGCAAGTCGATATGCTCGATCGCCAATCTTCTCAAGAATCTCGTAAGGACCGATGTATCTAGGAGACAACTTTCCACGCTTGCCAAATCTGACAACGCCTCTGAAAGGAAAAATCTTTAGAAACACTCTGTCTCCTTGTTCAAATACCAACGGTCTACGTCTGATATTGGCATACTTGGCTTGTCTATCCTGTGCCGTCTTCATTCTTTTCTGAATGATCTTCACTTTTGCAGTCATCTCACGGATCATATCAGGTCCAAGTTCTGGTACCTCAGATATATCATCCCAGTACAACGGAGATCTGCACTTCTTGCCATACAAAGCTTCAAACGGTGCCATCTCAATACTCGTCTAGTAGCTGTTGTTGCACGAGAATTCACACAACGGTAGTGAATCTTGCCAACTAGTGCCGAAATCTAGCACTACAGCTCTCAACATGTCCTCTAAAGTCTGGATAGTCCGTTCTGACTGTCCGTCTGTCTGAGGATGATATGCAGTACTCAGGTGTAATGTCGTACCCAAAGCCTGCTCCAAGCTGTGCCAAAAGTGTGAAGTGAATCGTGAATCACGATCTGATACAATAACTTCGGCACACCATGCAATCTGACTACCTCTCGGACATAGATCTCAGCCATCCGATCGTGTCGATATGTCATTCTGTATGGAATAAAACACGCTGATTTAGTTAGTCTAGTCAAAAATGACCCAAATCGCGTCACAGCCCCGAGATGATCGAGGTAGCTTCGTCACGAAGTCCATGGAAATGTGATCCCATTTCCATTCTGGAATAGACAAACTCTGAAGTAAACCTCAGGGCTTCTTTCTCTCAGCCTTCACCTGTTGGCAGTTTAAGCACTTAGACACAAATTCTGCAATATCTGTCTTCATCTGTTTCCACCAGAATTGTGTCTTCAAATCGTTGTACATTTTACGGCCTCCAGGATGAATGCTAAACCGACTACAGTGCGCTTCTGACAATATCTGTTGTTTCAAATCTGAAACATCTAGCACTACAAGACGGTTATTCACGTATAGTACCTGATCACGTACCTGATATTCTGACACATGCCCTGATCTGACCATCTGAATTGATCTCTGAAGATTCTGATCCGTTCTTTGTGCTTCTTCAATTCGCATAATCAGATCTGGCTCAACTTGAATCGAAGCAAGTAGCAATGGTCTACTACCTGTATCAAATGCTAATCCAGACAAACAGCAATCTTCAACTAAACTCGAAACACCTATCGTCGATAAAGATAGTGAACATACCTTTCGACTCAAGGCATCTGCTGCTGCATTTGACTTCCCTGGGTAATATTTGATTTCACAATCAAAGTCTTTTAATAAATCAAGCCATCTGCGCTGTCTCATGTTCAATTCTGACTGAGAAAATAAATACTTCAGGATTTTATAATCAGAGTAAATTTCAAATTTCTCGCCATAAAGATAATGACGCCAGATTTTCAATGCAAATACGATAGCCGCCAATTCAAGATCATGAATTGGGTATCGAGTCCCGTGTGGCTTTAGCTGTCTAGAGTCATATGCGATCACATGACCTCGCTGCATAAGAACACACCCAGCCCTCTGTGAGATGCATCACCATATACAACGAAATCAACCGTACCTGAAGGAATCATCAAGACAGGTGCACTGGTCAGCCTCTTCTTCAATTCTAAGAAGCTAGACTCACAATCTTCAGACCACACAAATGGTGCATTTTTCTGTGTCAACTAGGTAATCGGTTTCGCAATGCTGGAGAAATCTTTGATGAACCGTCGATAGTATCCTGCGATACCCATGAAACTGCGTATCTCTGGCACAGAAGTCGGTCTAGGCCATCCGATCACAGCTTCAACTTTACCGGATCCACAGAAATACCGTCTCCAGATATGATATGACCCAAGAAGACAACCTGTCTCAGCCAAAACTCACGTTTTGACAGCTTAGCATATAATCTTTCATTTCTCAATGTTTGCAACACAATTCTCAAATGATTGGCATGCTCATTCAGATTCTTAGAGTACACCAAAATATCATCAATAAAAACAATCACAAACTCATCCAAGTACCTCTGAAAGATGCGGTTGATCAAACTCATAAACACCGCTGGAGCATTCGTTAAACCAAAAGGCATGACAACAAACTCGTAGTGTCCATACCTGGTCCGGAATGCTGTCTTCGGTATATCAACATCTCGAAGTGTGAGTTGATGATATCCCGATCGCAAATCAATCTTGGAATAGATGGAAGATCCCTGCAACTGATCAAATAAGTCGTCGATTCGAGACAAAGGATATTTATTCTTTATCGTTGCCTTGTTCAGTTGCCTGTAATCTATAAACAATCACATAGAACCGTCTTTCTTTCGCACAAATAGCACTGGAGCGGCCCAAGGAGATACACTAGGTCTGATATATCCCTTGGCTAGAAGATCTTCTAACTGTGCTTTCAGTTCTTTCAGCTCTATCGGTGCCATCCTATACGGAGCTCTCGAAATAGGAACGGTACCTGGAATAAGATCTATGCTGAAATCAACCTCTCGGGCTGGAGGTAACCCTGGAATCTCGTCAGGAAATACATCTGCAAACTCCCGTACTACTGGCAAATCTGCCAATGCCAGGCTCGATTTCTGCAGATCTACAGAATAAACAAGGAACCCTTCTGCTCCTTTCTGCAACAATCTACTCATAGTCAGAGCAGATACTAAGGGAATCTGAGATCTGGAACCCTTACCATAGAATTTCCACTCCTCTGTCATCTCAGGTCTGAATCTGACAATCTTGTGGAAACAATCTACGGTAGCTCTGTACTTAGTCAACATGTCAATCCCGACAATACAATCAAAATCAGATAGACCAAGTACAACACACTCTAAATCAATCTCATGTCCCTCAAACTGTAGTATACAACGTCCAACTGAAGTCACAGATATAAGACCACTTCCCAACAGAGAAGAAATAGATACTACAGTAGACATTGACTCGACCGGCAATGCATGTGTCAATGCAAAACGTTCTGATATGAATGTATGTGATGCACCTGTATCTATTAATACATATGCAGGATAACCGCACAGAAAATAGTTACCTGCAATCACGTCGTCTGGCGCATCCTGTGACTGCTCTTCTGTCAATGCAAACACCTGAGCATGTTGTTTGGGAGGTTGGCTCACTGTCTGGCCACCTCTTGGCTCTAGGCTGGGACTGTGTGGGCGTGGGCTGGAAGGAATGGACACACGAAGCTTGCCTCTCGGGCTAAGTTACTGACGCTGATGACCCTACACTCTGAAATCTCTGGGCACCTTTTTGGGGACAAACTCTGGCGAAGTGTCCCGGCTGTCTGCAATAGTTACATCTGCCCATCACTCCCTGACACTGCTCAGTGGCATGCCTACCACCACAAGAACTGCAATAGACACCTGTATAATCGGTACTCTAGGCCAGGACCTCTCTGTCTTGACCCACTGGAGCTCGACGAACTTCTCCCAGCTCTCTTAAACTGCTTACCCTTAGCTTTCAAAAACTCTTTCTTGCCACTACTGCTTCCACTATCAAATCGAGGAGGAGGTAGTGGAAACTGTACGGCAGGCGGTGGCGTCGGTCTCTGACCCTGAACACTATAGGAAGCTCCTCGCTGCCTAATCAAGCCAGCCTCTGCTCCCTTTGCTCGGTTCAGCGCCTCAGAAAAAGTGTTGGGTCTCCCCGTGTTCACCAAGGTGAAGATATCCGGATTTAAACCGTTTATGAATTGATCGGCGAACGCCTCGTCATTCCATGCTACATGTGGTGCAAATCGAAGCAAGGACGAGAATTTGGCAACATACTCCTCTATGTTCCACTGGCCCTGTCTCAAGTTGGCGAACTCTGCCCCTTTGTCTTTTCGGTATGATACTAGAAAGAAACGTTGATAAAATTCATCTTTAAAGACTTTCCAAGTAATATCAATACCTCGATGTTCTAGGGCTCGTTTCGCCGTTAGCCACCAGCTCTTGGCCACTTCTTGCAATTGATGCCCAATCAGCTTTACTCTACGTTCATCTGAATAGGCAAGTGATTCAAATAACATTTCTATATCATCCAGCCAGCTTTCGCAATCCGCTGCATTCTCAGTGCCTTTCAAAGTCGGGGGTCGAAACTGACTGAAACCGCTTTAACAGAGTCTCCATCGGGGTAGCGGTTACGTCCATCTGAGTACCAGACGTACTCCCGTGTTCTGGCACTTGTCCTGCAGCTGGTTGCGGTATCCTTCTAGGCAGGCATATCTGGTTATCAAACAGGTTAGTACACAATCTATACAAGCTGTCTCAGCCCTCCTCTGATCATATACCTCTGATCCAGAATCGGTTCTGATTCAGTCTTGGCAGTTATATGCTGTAAATCAACTCAGCTATAATACAACATATAATAAGGAAAGCAATAAATCATGCTAGCACATCAAAAGCAAGGAAGATGACTCGATCTACCCCGCTCATTCTATTCTATCTCAGTCTACAGAACCTACTGCTCTGATACCACCTGTTGTGGGGACCCGGGCTCTAAATCGACTCAATCTGGGATTAAGTGGATCTGTGAGAAAATGTGGGTCAATTTTCGCTTTGCAACATTAATTCTAATGTATATAAATAAGCATAAGGTCTTTACTTATTTTACAAACATACAAACATGTCTTGTTCTAATACATCAATCCAACTAGTGTTTAATACAAAATACCAAAATACAAATAGTCCAAGTCTAATAAAAGCCACTAGTCATCTTCTGCGCCCGTAGTCACCATGCTATCTCGAACTCATCTCTGTCAGTGACCCAGATCCTGCCCCATCTGTTGTTATGCACACATACAGACATAACAACAGCCTGAAACTCCAGGTGAGAACAAATCCCAGTATAAAACATGTATACATGCTAACATAAAATCATGAATCATGCATAAAAGCAATAATAATGGGTTCCATAGTCTATGAAACCAATCTATATAAGCATGTAATACAAATCAAATCATGTCTTGACTCAACTCGACTCTACTCTAGGGATCCCGGGGTGAACAAGACGTCACTGTCTGTTACCTACCCTCCCAATCGGGGTAACTGTACGTCTTACTTCTATACTTCGGTCATGTCTGTATCGAATGTCTACAAACGGAGGAAGTCTGCTCCTATGCATCGATACACCGAACGTCTAGTTTGACAAATCTGTCAATGACTCTCCTATCTCAATGCTTGAATATAAATATATAGACAAAGTATGATCATATCAAGAGATTTGAATATAAATCTATAAACAAATCCAAATCATATCAAAAGATACAATAACAAATCTAGTATGTGATTTTGTTGGGAAACTCCAATCAAATCTCATTCGAGTCATATCTTCCCTACAATCACATGAATTATACCTTTCTTGTCGAATAATCTGTTTTAGTCGAAGTCTCGAGTTCAGAGTGCCCAATACAAATCTGAAATGGCAATGTCTAGATGTCATCTATCAATATACAACTCAAGCAAGTCTAATACAATTCATATTCAATCTCGGTATAAATCAACGGCATAACGGCGTAATCTTTCGATACCGGTACTCCACCACTAATCAGTACATGATCCACAAGTCATAACATCAATAACCACCATCATAATTTCCCAAAATCTGCATGTATACAACTCAAAACATGCTGGAAATTACTAGCAATAGCATACGTGTCTGTTCTTCGATCTCGTTGCGCATACGCTATGCTCAATATGTCAAGAACACAATATAATCATCATATCATAATTCTTCCAACATATGAAATCTAAATCATGCTGAAACTTAACCAAACTTACATCTTCTTGTAGCCTTGGTTGAGAGGAGCACAAATCTAGGTTTAGATTCAAGTTTTGATGTATAACTCTCACACAATCACAATTATAAATTTGGAAGAACTTGAGGAATTGTTGAAGATGCTCTCGGTTCTGAGTTCTGAAAGTGAGAAAGACTGAATCAGTCCAATATCTATATATATATGCCATGTGTCACAACAAGGAACAAAGGTGGATTTCTCGCATGCAGCACCGCTGGTGCGATCACTCTTCACCGTGGGTGTGCTGTGCCCACGGCATGCCTTTCATTTTCTGAAATTCGACGACCGCGGGTGCGGTCCTAGTCTTACCGCGGGTGCGGTGAGGCTATTGGAAATTGCCCCAACTTTCTGTCCATGCACCGCGGTTGCAGTGGTTCTTGGACCGCGGGTGCGGTGTTGCTTCGGCCTCACCTTCAAAATTCAGAATTATGTAACCGCGGGTGCACTCCCTTTCTAAGCGCGGGTGCGGTCTATCTTGTACTCAAAACTCTAATTTCTCATGTCTTTTCTCCCCTCATTGCATGTCATGCATTCTCATATCTTTGAGTATCATAGTAATGAAGACTAATAAATCTCAAGCCCTATATCATGCATACTCATATCTTCCGAGTATTTCGTCAATGAAGACTAATAAATCTCGAGCCTTACATCAGAACTCTCCCTTGCACTCAAACACACGGCACACACAAGAGAAAAATCAAGGGAAAAGCTTTGTAAGCCCAAGGGAAATTCGGCCAAGGTGAACGTCGCCGTTCTTCGCATCGCCGCTTCGTTTTCGTGCGTTTAATACGCAAAGGCATGCCATATTCTTTTCTTTACTCAACATCACACCATATTATGTATTGGTTTATGAAATTGCATGAAGACAAGTTACACCTTATTATTTTCGCACAATAATCTTGGCTGGTTTTTAAAACATGTAATTTAATCCATAAATCATGAAATTATTGTGGTTAAGGGGCTGCGATGATTAGGGTATGGATTAAGGGTTGTTTTATACAATTTTAAGGGCCTAGAAACATGCACAATAAGCTGCACAAACAAATAACAGAAGCTGGAAATCCATTCACGTATATGTGTGTCTTGAGGGCTCGGTTTATGGGTTGTTTGCTTTGCTTGGGTTTGGCTGGGGCCAGGGCTTGGCTATGGTCCTTGAGGGGTCAGGGAGAGAGTCCTAGCCACAGTAGGACTCGAGACCAGGGGCTGGGGAGGAGTCCTAGCAAGCTAGGACTCCACCCGAGAGCCCAAAAGAAAGTAGCGCAGGTGGGCAGCTGTTGTGCAGGAATAAAGAGGCTCGGCCAAGGGGCTTAGGGCTGGGCTAGGCTAGGTCCTTAGTGTCCTAAGAGGGTGCACAAGAGTGTGGGCAGCGGCTGGTATGGTTTGGTTCAGGGAGGGCACGAGCAGAACATGAAACGTGAGGGAGCAACCTAGGAACGTGCAGGTTGCTGAAATTTTCAGACGGCTTGTGCGTGGCTCGGGTCTAGACGTGGTCCAGGGATGGTTAGGGTCAGGTTGGATCTATGGTTAACCAGCTGGAAGGGTCCTTATTGGGTTAGGAGTCCTAGAAGTTCAAGAAGTCTCACCCACACACACGCACAGATTTGGGTCGGTTACCAGGATGTTTTTGAGCGGGCCAAGGATGGTTATTTGGGCTGGGCTTGGTCAGTAGGGTCCCTAGTTGGGTTGGATCAGGTTTGGATTGAGGTTGCTTGGGCGTGGCTCGAGTAAATCGGGAGATGGCTCGGGTGGTTTGTTAATGTGTCAAAAACGAGATTTTAATAACTAAAATTGAGTCCATGGGTCCACGGGTGTGGCTCATGACTTGGAAGTGTAGAATAAATAATAAAAATGTTATGTTTAAAATTTGGAATCAAAATAATGAGTTTTGGATTTATTCGTGATTTTATAGCCGCACGGAACGCTAATTAACGAGTTAATTGAAACGCCTAGTTTTAAGATTCATAAAATTATGGAAAATTATATTTAAGCTCAAATAATTATTAAAAGTCTAAGTTTGTAATTTGGAGATTTATATTAAGGTTTGGTTGAATTCGTGATTAAAACGCATTAATACGTTATATTTAAAGATTAATTTAAAAGTCCTCGATTTATGCTAAATAAAAATATGAGAAAATTCATGTAAGCTTAAATAATTATTTGGAACATATTAGAATCATTGAAATTAAGAAAAAAGTCAAAAACATAGAATTTTACGTCCAGGGGTAAAACGATTATTTTACACTTAGAAATTAGTAAACGTCATAGCAGTGTCTTGAATGTTGTTTTACATGCTAATATGATTATTTCAAATGTGTATCAATTTTTATGACATTGATTTTAAAATTTGATGATTTATTATGTCAAAATTGTTATTTTAAAAGGTTATGATTTAATATATTAAAATTTTTATGATTTAAATGTATATTTTAAATGTTTGTGATGTTGAAATGTTTATTTAAAAGATTTATGGATTTTTATATGTTAAAAGGTTTCTTTTAAAATGTTTATGGGTTTAATGATTAAACGAAAACGTTAAAAGATATCTTGCATGCTTGGTTTAAAAGAAAAACGTTATATGCATGTTTAAATTTTATAAAGTGATGAGAATATGAAACGTTGAAGGAAGTGAAGTAATTGTGACTAATACAATGATATGTTGGAGATTTCGTGAGGGTTATTGTCCTAGTGGGAGTCCGACGATCGTGTTTCCTAGTATACGGATATGAAAATGTATATGTATACGATGATATGTTAATACGCAAGGCTAATGCCCAGTTGACGGTGAGAGTGTTGTGGTGTCCCTGACCAAAGATTTCGGTTGGGAATAAATCTAGCAAGCGGACTAGGTCAAATTATAGTAAATGGACGACAAGTCCAATTATCGATCCCACAGAGAATATTATTTAAGTACTAAGATTTAAATTATTAGATTTAATCTAGGCAAATAATAACAAGTGATTTGATGATAATTTAAACTTGTTAAATTAAATTAAAATATGCTAAATTAATGATCGAGATCGAATTTGCAGAACAACTAGTAACTTGGGGATTTTCAAATTTAAATAAAATGACCGGGTACGCACAACAATCCAAACTTAGATTATTTTCATGTATTAGAATTAATTAACCACAGATTATTCGATTCCATGATGAGATTCCCTGAATTAACTGTAAATCTATTTCTATAATTTATAATCCTATTTTCATTTAACAGTCCAATTATTTCTAATTGAATTTAATCAAACAAAAACCCATTATTCAACGATGGAATCACAGCTGTCGCCTAAAATCGCACATTGACACTGAATACTATTTTTAGTCGATTTAACCGTGTGTTGATTAATATTTTTGAAGCTAAATTCAATCTATTCTCTTTCGAGTCAAGAGCAAACTACAAACATGCAAATAATTGGCCAAATTAAACGCAAGAAAATTACGCAAACATAAATCAATAACATAAATTAATTCATAAATCAAATAATCCAGTGAATGAACAAGATCAAAAGTTTGTCCCTATCGTGGTCCCGATCACTTGAAAAACTACTACATAAAAACTATAATATTCGAATTCCTGACTGAAAATAAGAAAATAGAAGAGGAGAAAATCTCAGCGATGGTGCGCGGATCTTGCGTGTGAAGTGCGCGGTTTTTTTTCTCTCTTTTCTCCCAAGCCGTCGCCGTCTTCGAAGGTGTCAAAGTTCTATCCTTTACTCCTTTCCAAAGTCCCGATCTCAAAAACTCCCTCAATCTTTTATTTTGTGCTTTAAATCACTTCAAATCTCTACAGAATCTTCACAAATTTTGGATCCGATATCAGGTACACGGACATCGTGCATGCTTCAGGCGTATGGTCCGTGTATGTTCGCTGAAAAATATTTTCCGGGAAGTCGTGGGCACGGACCCCGTGTAGGGGTCCGGAGTTAAGTCTGTGTAGGTTCGGGTATTTTCATCCTCGGATGATGTTGGACACGAACCCCATGTAGAGGTCCGCCTTGGGGTCCGTGTACACTCTGGAATTTCCTTCCTTGGGATTTTAGGACACGGACCCCGCACACGAACCCTTACACGGGGTCCGTGTAGGGGTCCGGATACTTTCTTTTGTGCTCTTCCTACTTTTCCGGTTATTTCTAACATGGCATTGCGAAGCTTGACTTTTCTTCTTTTTCTTTGGCTTTTATCATCTTTTGGTCAAACCTGCAAATAGCCAAATTGAAACGAATTAAGCGCAAAAATCGGAATAAAAAATGCCAGATAAGCACGAATACGACAAAATAAAGCCCTTAAAAAACTCTATATAATTCGTGCTTATCAACTCCCCCACACTTAACCCTTGTTCGTCCTCGAACAAATCAGACAAGAAATAAAGATGAGAAATATCTTAGATTCATACCTCAAGTAATACAATCAAAAATTCTCAATTTGTCAAACTCCTTCACTCCTGGTCAAAAGATCATGCTTCGAATATCACAAGATTCGTTTTCATCGCCAATCAAGATTCAAAAATTACCCGGTAAAGATCAACAGAACGAGATGTGTGTAGTGTGCAGGTCAGAACTCATACTCATCGCTAGCTACTTGGTTTCAGGATCACTTATTTTGATTTATTTTCAAAACGCCCCATAAGCTTTACTTTCATACCCCTCTCTACTAAATGTTGAACGACGATGACTTGGTTAATAGGTCTTTTTAAGCTTTTAACGTAAGTCCAAGGTTCACGGCTACAATAAAGGGCATGAGAATCAAAAGTGAGAGAAAATAAATATATTCCTGCAGCGTCATTCACTTTCACTTCACCAACTGATTTTTATCAGCTTAGAGCTCTACTCTTTTCACAACTTTCACAACAATTTTGGGTGTCTTATACATACATTTATATATATTCTTTTTTCAATATAATCACTTCTCATTCAAGTAGTTAACAACTCCTTTAATATGTCTTTCGCACAGGAGTTTTGAAAACATTCAAGCGCTCCAAGGGTTTATTCTCTCAAACGTTCAGAGTTATAGGCTAAATTCAGGTATGATGTGGACATAATAATACATGGTCTAATTGTTGGTGTCTATTTTTGAACAGGCTCAAAGGGTTATAGAGACAAAATGAGATCGGTAGCTTGAAAGCTTAAAAAAGATCCGCCTAATCATCCTTAAGTCACCATCGTTCGCATTTTCGCTTCGAGATCTAATCAGACGAGTTCTAGGTTGTTTTTCTCTTATTCTCTCTCGCTTTTTTTTTAGTTCACCTTGCATCAATTCACTTTCAATGAGAAAAAGACTGACCATGTGCGTGGAATGAAATGTCAATACAGAATTGGTTTATGTCTGACTCTCTCATTGCAACTACGACTCCTCTCATTCAAAACTAGTCATGAAACGATTTCCCGAGTGATTCAAAATCTAACAAATTAATCCAGTTATCAAGTGAAACAAGAGTTATTTATCTAGATATAGTCTCATCCTACGTGAAAAGTGTTGTTAAGTGTTGTGAAACAATGTGTAAAAAAACTGGCCCACCCCCACAGTTTGAAATCAACACTGCCCGCAGTGTACAGCGATCTAACATGAAGTAGCAAGACAGTTAAAGCAAAAACACTTTCCTGGAAAATTGTCGAGTGGGTGGTGAAATGGGGTGGACTCGTCAATACCTGAAAAGCACGACATCGAATACAAAGAAACGTAAAAAGGAATAGGGAAAAGCACTCAGGCACACGAATACATCCAAAGGAGAATAATCATAAAGAACATGTCCCATAACATCAATAACAATATATGAATGAAATGCACAACGAGAAAAACGAAATATCCACCACAAGTCTTAACAAAATGAAGCTAACTACTCGTCGTCCGATTCTAGTTCCAAGTCCTCCATGTCATCGAGTGCGGATCTGTCCCAAGGTGGTGCATATACATCGTCTGAAAATGAGTGTATCTTGGAATGGTGCTCGATTCAAGCCAATCGAGTGCGGATGTCGTCCATGCAATCAAATAAGGACGAGAAAACCTGACGTGTACCTCTCGGGGCTCGTTGTCGAGGGGGTAAACCAACTTGAGGTCCAGCTCGAGCATCCAATGCCGCTTCTTCCTCCACACGATTTTCCTAGGCTCGCTCATCGATAGTAGAGGGAGGCACTGGTGGGTCACTGGGATGGGGACTGATATGTCTACTCCCTGGATTACGGTACCAAGCACCCTTTGTGAAAATGAAGTACATGCTCTGCATGGCATGGGTGGTCAGCATCTGTGTAGAGGTGGGCAAGAGGGAAGTCTCACCAGTGAGATCGACGCTGTGGGCCGCCAAAATCTGGGAGATGATGATAGGAAAGGGTGCATATGGCGTCCTATTTTTCGTGGGGTCAATGTGGACTCCTATTCCCGGCCAATGATAGGAGATCAAACAGTCAGAGGATAACCATGAAGAACCTCTCAAACCAGTGAGAGGAGTCTGTTTAGATATTGAGATAGTCCTCCTTCCGAGTTGACGTCGACTATCTGTATCGAGTATACTTCATCTTTCCTCGAATGTAACGTAACGATTGATTCTTTTCAAGTCCTTAGGCATTGACCGCGGATTCTTCAGGGTGCACCTAATAGAGACGTTAACGCATATGGGAAATCATGATCGACGCCATCGGAATAGCTGGAATGGCCCCCAATCCATTCAACATTTTGTCTATGATATAGAGATCCATGTGGCGGACCTCATTGTTCCCGGCCTTCCTCGGAATGATATTTGCCCCTGTGAGGTAACAGATCAGACGATCCAGCAGCGGGAGGGACGTCGGGAGGACGCTGGAGCGGGAGCCAGTAGGAGAGGTGTGGTATTGGAGCCGGCTCCGAGCCTGAGGAATCTGGAAAATGGTGTCTTACATGAAAAGATCCAACTTATTGAAAACCACCGGCGGTCCGTCATCAGGGACATTCAAAATTGCGGCCATAGAAGCGCTAGTTAACTCAATATGAACCCCTTTGACGTACGTTTGTATGTGTTTCATCCCGGTCTTGTCTTTATCATCAAAATTTGCATATAATTGCCAGACTATGTCGGGGAAATACGGGCCGACGATATCTAGAAGAGGGCCCCATCCAAATTTATCAAATTCTGCCCGGAGTGGCACCTCGTGGTCAATCCGTGGATGAATAGAAAGTTCCACAATGACGGAGTTCCCATGAAGCACCGAGTACCACTCGAAATTTCTCGGCAGGTGAACCTTAAAGCATCATGGCAATCTGGCGGACCCAGAGGATGAGGAGGCAATGCCTCGGGAGCGCTTACTAGTGTGTTGGCGAGGAGGCATGGTAATTCAAACAGCTAGATTCAAATATTCCAATAAACCAAATACCAACTCAGAAGCACAATCTAAACTGATCAATTCGATCAACCCAACCACTGATTTCCGCAAAATGGTAACAAATAAACTCTTGCACAATCAAAGTCTGATACCCAATCAACCGAAAAACAACACACAATGCCAATAAATCCAACATCAATCTGCTTAACAACAGAATATCCCTAAGAAACCACTAAAAGTAGTAAAAATTTAATCCAAGAAATCCAACCAGTGAAAAACAAACACCTAACCATGAATCTCAAAGAATGCGCAATAACTCACTGTCGTACGGTAGTGGAAAATGACCGGCGACGGTACTAGGGTGGCGTAGGGACGGCTGTGATGCTGACTGGTGTGGGTGCACGGTGGTGGTAGTGGGTGGTGGTGTTGTGTGGGCAGGGTTGTGACGGCGAGGGAGGCGTCGGTGCGACAGGAAACGGCATGAGGTGGCGGAGAGTAGCGGAGTCGAGTTTAGGTAGTTAGGGATTTGGAGAAGGGGCGTCGCGATTTTATTCTGATATGTCAATTATGACCCCCGTGTAGGGGATCCAGATATACGTCCATGTAGGTTCTGGATTACGGCACGTTTGAAAGTCATAGACACAGACTCCGTGTAGGGGTCCGGGCACTGGTCCATGTCGACTCTGGATTCTTTTTTTTTTTGTTTTGATACCCAACACATACTACGAACCAAGCACATATGCGATGCCAGAAAATACAGTTCTATAAATCTACACATAAAAATTGAAACTCAATCAAACACACAAGATGCCAGAATTGTGCAGAATCTTCCCTGGCCTATTTAACGTTTTGAATCCGCTCGTCCTAATAGAATCCCCGCACTTGAGAAATCCCACCGTCAGTGAATAAACTACATGCACCACCATTCATTGAGATTTGTTCACGAGATAAGTAAAGAATAAATAGAAAGCAACTAAAATAAAAGATGAAAGAAAAATAAAACTAAACACTGGGTTGCCTCCCAGAAAGCGCTAAATTTATAGTCGATAGCCTGACTGTACTCCCTTTATTCAATTTGGATCATGCAAATCCACAGTGGTCAGCTCATCGGGCATGATACCGCCATCATAAACCTTCAACCTATGCACATTCACCTTGAATGCTCCAGTTGCTTCACTAGTGATCTCCACTGTCCCATAAGGGAAAACTTGCATGATGGTGTATGGTCCTGACCATCGTGAACGCAACTTACCTGGCATCAACTTCGGTCGAGAATTGTATAACAGTACCAGTTCTCCCACCAACAATTCTAGATGAACGATGTTCTGATCATGCCAACGTTTGGTTTTCTCCTTGTAAAGCTTGGCATTCTCATACACATCCAACCTAAACTCATCCAGTTCATTAAGTTGCAGCACTCTCGCGTCACCTGTGGCTTCACCTGTGGCTTTAGCATCAAAGTTCAAAAATTTAGTAGCCCAATAAGCCTTATGTTCAAGTTCAACAGGTAGGTGACACGACTTCCCATACAATAGTCTAAACGGGGACATGCCAATGGGGGTTTTAAAAGCAGTGCGGTAAGCCCAAAGTGCATCGTCGAGTTTTCTAGACCATTCTTTCCTTGAAGCACCGACAGTCTTCTCAAGAATGCATTTAAGTTCTCTGTTTGGTACCTCGACTTGGCCATTAGTTTGAGGATGATAATGTGTGGCCACCTTATGTCGGACTCCATACTTAGCCAAGAGACTGTCTAATTGACGATTACAAAAATGGGTACTCCCATCGCTAATAATGGCTCTCGGTGTGCCAAAACGTGAGAAAATATTTTTCATGAGAAATTGAATGACAACCCTAGAGTCATTATTTTTGCATGCAAGTGCCTCCACCCACTTAGACACGTAATCAACAGCAACCAAAATATACTTGTTCCCAAAAGAAACTAGGAACTGACCCATGAAATCTATACCCCATACATCAAATATCTCACACACTAAAATATTATTGAGAGGCAATTCATGTCTCCTAGAGATATTACCTGTGTGCTGACAGTTTGAACATTTTGTAACATATTCATGCGCGTCCTTAAACAGAGTAGGCCAATAAAAACAAGACTGGAGGATTTTTGACGCAGTTCTAGTTGCCCCAAAATGGCCTCAAGCCGGACCAGCATGACAATGAAACAAAATTTCACTTACCTCTTCTTGGGGAATGCATCTACGGACTATGCCATCTGCACATATTCTAAACAAATAAGGATCCTCACACAAATAATATTTCAAATATGAGAAAAAAAAATCTTTTGTTGATAAGTAAAATGGGGAGGGATGAACTTACTGGATAGATAATTAACAAAATCGGCATACCAGGGTAAACTGTTGATCTCAAAAAGTTGTTAATCCGGGAAATTATCGCGAATAATATCCTTACCTGGACTTGGATTCTCCAAACGTGAGATGATTTGCAACATGGTTTTCTGTCCCGTTTCTATATATTATTTCCAAGTCAAATTACTGCAACAGAAGAATCCAGCGAAATAGCCTTGGTTTTGCATCTTTTTTAGCCATCAAATATTTCAAGGCTGAATGATCGGTGTGCACTACAATTTTGCTCCCTATCAGATATAATCTAAACTTATCCAGAGCAAAAACCACAACAAGAAGCTCCTTTTCTATGGTGGCATAGTTCAGTTGAGCTGCTGACAGTGTCATACTGGCATAGTAGATGACATGGATGCACTTTTCCCTCTTTTGCCCCAACACTGCACCTAGAGCTGTGTCGCTTGCGTCACACATCACCTCAAATGGCGACCCCCAGTGAGGTGCTATCATCACAGGTGCGGTGATCAATTTATCCTTCAAAACCTGAAATGCCTGCATACACTCATCAGAAAAATCAAATCGCACATCTTTTATCAGCAAATTTGTCAGTGGCTTAGCAATGCAGGAAAAGTATTTTATAAAGCGTCTATAGAACCCTACATGTCCTAAAAAACTACGCACTCCTTTGATGTTTTTCGGGCTGAGAGCTTTTCTATTACTTCAATTTTGACCTTATCAACTTCAATCCCATTTTCAGAAATTTTGTGTGCCTCAACACTATTCGCTCTCTCACCATGAAATGACATTTTTCCCAGTTTAAAACTAAATTTGACTCCTCACATCTCTCCAAGACTTTAGACAGGTTAGTCAAACACGTATCAAACGAAGATCCAAAAACAGAAAAATCATCCATGAATATTTCAATAAAGTCCTCAATTATGTCGTGAAAAATTGCCATCATCCAGTGTTGGAAAGTTAGTGGAGCATTACATAGACCGAATGGCATTTGTTTATATGCAAATGTCCCGTAAGGACATGTAAAATTCTCCTGATCTTCAGGGTCAATGGGAATTTGCATATATCCCAAATAACCATCCAGGAAATAGTAGAAAGGATGTCCAGCTAACCTCTCCAAAATTTGATCAATAAAAGGGAGGGGGAAATGATGTTTATGGGTGGCGTCATTAAGTTTTCTATAATCAATGCAAACTCGCCATCCCATAACAGTTCTGGTAGGAATCAATTCATTGTTTTCATTTTTTACGATAGTGATCCCACCCTTTTTCGGAACAACTTGTACTGGGCTTACCCACCTACTATCAGAAATTGGGTAAATAATACCTGCGTCCAGTAGCTTTATTACCTCCTTCTTGACGACCTCTTGCATAGCCGGGTTAATACGTCTTTGAGGTTGGGTAAATGTATTTTGGTCATCTTCCATCAGAATCTTGTGCATGCACATAGATGAACTGATCCCTTTGATGTCTGCAATACTCCAACCTATGGCTTTGATATTATCTCTCAGAACTCGCAACATCTTTTCTTCTTCCGTACATGTCAAAGTAGAAGACACTATCACTGGCAATTTATCATTATCAAGTAAAAATAGATATTTTAAGTGCGAAGGAATAAGTTTCATCTCTAGGATTGGGGCTTCTTCAATGGATGATTTTAAAGGTCGTGGGATATGCCAAAGCTCCCCAATCCTCGAGTTTACCGTTTTGAAATCGGTCTGTCTGTCTGCTTCCAGATAATGAATACACTCGTCTAGCTCTTGATTTCCCAATTCTTGCGGGCTTTGAATGGGTCAAACAGATCGCCAAAGGATCCTCACCAAGTAATTCCTGTAATCCATACTCAACAAACTCTTCAGTAGCATCAATTCTAAAACAGTCAGATGTATCATTGGGATATTTGATAGATTGGGAAACATTAAACACTACACTCTCATCATTCAATCTCAACACCAACTCACCCTTGTGTACATCTATCAGAGCTTTTCCAGTGGCTAAAAATGGTCTTCCTAAAATAAGAGGAATCTCACGATCCTCTTCCATTTCTAACACAATAAAGTCCACCGGGAAAATAAACTTGTCAACATTCACTAAAACATCCTCTACTACTCCCCTAGGGTATTTAATAGATCTATCAGCTAATTGTAGGGAAATTGTAGTAGGTTTAACTTCACCAATTCCTAGCTTCTGAAAACATTAATAAGACATTAAATTAATGCTTGCACCTAAGTCACATAAATCTTTACCGAAAAATGAAAGTCCTATGGTATAAAGGATAGAGAAGCGACCTGGGTCCTTAGATTTTGGAGGCAACTTATTTTGTGAAATTGCAGAACATTCCTTTGAAAGCTTCATTGTCTAAAAATCCACTAGTTTCCACTTGTTGGATAGAATTTCTTTAAGAAATTTTGCATAGGAGGACATTTGAGCTAAAGCCTCTACAAACGGGATATTTAAGTGCAGCTTTTTAAAAATCTCAAGGAATTTTGAAAATTGGGTATCCAGTTGCAGTTGCTTTGCTCTTTGGGGGAAACGGGAGTGAATTAATATCAACAGTGGTGTTCGAGTTTAGAGACTTACCTTTCTCCTTTGCGTACTCAGACCCTTGTTTGGATGACCCCTTTTCTTTCACATCATCTTCAACATCAATCATTTCTTTCTTCATGGGAGAGGTCACCGTGACTGCATTGACACCTTTCGGATTCTTTTCCGTGTCACTAGGTAGTGAACCCGGAGCTCGTGTAGCCATTTGTGTCGCCAACTGCTCTAGTTGAGTCTCTACCCTTTGCATCATTGCATCATGATTTTGCCATCTCATCTCATTCTCGGCTATGTACTTGGCTAGCATATCCTCAAGATTCGACTTGCTATCTTGTGGCTTGAAACCGGGTGGCATAGAAGGTCCAGTACCTTGCGGAGGTTTAGGTGGTTGTTGAGGAGGCTTTTAATGCTTAGGATGTTGTGGAGGATTGAAATATGGTTGCTCAACAGTATTTTCTGACTGTATCCACCTAAAATTAGGATGATTCATCCAGCTCGGATTATATGTGAAACTGTAATTATATTGTTGCCGAACCTGGTTTACCACATAATTCACTGAATCCCCTCCTAAACACTTAATTCCCTCACAAGACATATCTGGCATGAATGGCATGTCACTAGACGATCCACCAACTATCTCAATGTTTCCCTGAATTTGATTCACTGGCTTGACTGGTAATGATTTATTTGCTTGTAATTGTGCCATCTGATGTGTCAATCCATCAAGCTTTGTTGTGATCGTTGTCAAAGCATCAATTTCAAGGAATCTAACTTTCTTCTCCCTTCGATTGTCTTGCCAGCCTACATTGCTCTCTGCCATATTAGTTATGATTTCAAGCGCTGCGGTTGGCATTTTTCTGTATAAGCTACTATTGGCCGCTGCATCAAGCATAGATCTCACAGGTGGATCCACCCCATAGTAGAACGTCTCAACCTGATGGCCTATCGAAAAAACATGTCTTGGGCACATTCTCAACATCTTCTTAAACCTTGCACACGCTGAATTCAAAGATTCTCCATATCTCTTTCTAAACGATGTGATTTCATTTCGCAATTGTGTAATCTTAGTTGGGGGAAAATACCTGTGCATGAATACTTCCACTAAACCATCCCATGTAGTGATAGAACCAGCAGGAAGGTCTCGAAGCCACTCCATAGCTGCTCCTTTTAGTGAGAATGGAAATAGTCTGAGTCGAATAACATCAGTACTCACCCCATTGCACTTGATTGTATCACAGATCGACAAAAATTTCTCCAGATGTGCATTGGGATCTTCAGATGGTGATCCTCTGAATTTGACCTGGAGTTGAATCATCTGGATGATGGCTGGCTTAAGTTCGAACTTGGTCGTCTGAATTGTAGGGCGGACTATACTAGAGCCATAACCTCCAAACGCTGGTCTATGAAGCTCCATTAAGTACGCTCATCCTCTTCTCCGGCCATGTCCTTCAATTTTGGTTTAAGTTCTATTTCAGATTCCTCTTCAAATTCGAATTCAAGAGCCAAGTTGTTGCTCTTTCGAGCTCTACGGATGTGGTGAAGAGTGTTTTCAATCTCTAGATCAAGTGGCACTAGATTTTCGACGCCTTGAGCACGGATCATATAACACGAGCTAGACTCCTGCAATAAAAGTTCAAGTGCACAATTCAAGCTCCAAAAGAATGCGAAAATCTGAAACAAAATTAATTAAAATGCTCAAAATTTAAAAATTAAAAATAAGAACTAATAATAAATGCCTAGTCTCAAATAAATAATTTATCCTCATATTAAACAAATAGTCTCCGGCAACGGCGCCAAAAACTTGACCGACGATTTCGATTGGGAATAAATCTAGCAAGCGGACTAGGTCAAGTTATAGTAAATGGACGACAAGTCCAAGTATCGATCTCACAGAGACTATTATTTAAGCACTAAGATTAAAATTATTCGATTTAATCTAGGCAAATAATAACAAGTGATTTGATGATAATTTAAACTAGTTAGATTAAATAAAATATGCTAAATTAATGATCAGTATCGAATTTGCAGAACATCTAGTAACTTGGGGATTTTCAAATTTAAATAAAATGACCGGGAACGCAGAACTGTCCAAACATTGATTATTGCACGTATTGGAATTAATTAACCAAAGATTATTCGATGCCACGATGAGATTCACTGAATTAACTATAAATCTATTTCTAGAATTTATAATCCTATTTTCATTTAACAGTCCAATTATTTCTAATTGAATTTAATAAAAAAACACATTATTCAACGATGGAATCACAGCTGTCGCCTAAAATCGCACATTGAAACCGATTACTATTTCTAGTCGATTTAACCGTTTGTTGATTAAAATTTTGAAGCTAAATTCAATCTATTATCTTTCGAGTCAAGATCAAACAACAAAAATACAAATAATTGGCCATATTAAACGCACGAAAATTACGCAAACATAAATCAACAACATAAATTAACTCGTAAATCAAATAATCCAGTGAATGAACAAGATCAAAAGTTTGTCCCTATCGTGGTCCCGATCACTTGAAAAACTATTCCATAAATTCAAAACTAGAAAAAAATCTAATATTCAAATTCATTACTGAAAATAAGAAAATAGAATAGGAGAAAATCTCAGCGATGATGCGTGGATCTTGCGTGTGAAGTGCGCGGTTTTTTTCTCTCTTTTCTCCCAAGCCGTCGCCGTCTTCGAAGGTGTCAAAGTTCTCTCCTTTACTCCTCTCCAAAGTCCCAATCTCAAAAACTCCCTCAATCTTTTATTTTGTGCCTTAAATAACTTCAAATCTCTACAGAATAAATATTTTCCGGGAAGTCGTTGGCACGGACTCTGTGTAGGGGTCCGGAGTTAGGTTCGTGTAGGTTCGAGTATTTTCATTCTCGGATGATGTTGGACACGTACCCCGTGTAGGGGTCCGTCTTGGGGTCCGTGCACTCTGGAATTTTCTTCCTTGGGATTTTAGGACACAGACCCTTACACGAGGTCCGTGTAGGGGTCCGGGTACTCTCTTTTGTGCTCTTTATACTTTTCCGGTTATTTCTGACATGGCATTACGAAGCTTGAATTTTCTTCCTTTTCTTTGGCTTTTATCATCTTTTGGTCAAACCTGCAAATAGCCAAAATTAAACGAATTAAGAGCGTAAATCGGAATAAAAAATGCCTGATAAGCACGAATACGACAAAATAAATCCCTTAAGACGCTATATAATTCGTGCTTATCAGTCCCCTCCGCCCAGTACTGTGGTTACATGTAGATGGATCCATCTCCCAACACGTAGAGGCAGACGTAGATGAACACGAAAGTCACAATTAACGATCTGAATTCAACGAAAGGAAAAATTAATACATATATGGTGATGATAATATGAATATGAATATGTTGAGGATGATATGAATATGTTTATGAAATTTTTTAAGAAAAAAGATCATGAAAATGTATTTAAAGTTTATGCATCTTCATGAAAACGATATTTTAAATACAAGTATTTTTCATTGTTGCATGTGATCTGTATATGTATTACTTGTTATCAAGATTATGGTGTGTTGAGTCTTTAAACTCACTAGATGTGATTGATGCAGGTGCTATTGATTATGAATATGTTAATTGAGGTCTTTATGGTTGACTTCGCTGGAATGAAGGTGCACATAACACGAGGACCAACGCTAGTTTCCGCACTAGTTATGAATTATGATTTTAAGTTATGTTAAAGATATTTTTACGACGATTTATTTATGAGTGGTTTTTTAGAGATAATAGTATGGGCTATACTTTCCAAATATTGTTTTTAGGTTTGGTAAAATGTCGGATGATTTGATGCTTTAAACTATTTCCACTGATTTTTAAATGTTAGTTGGTTGTTTATTTTTAAAATTGTGTCAAAAATATTTTAAGTAATTTTGTACGTGGTTCGGCTGAATGCTATGTGATGTTTGAAAATAAAAATTCTAGTACTTTTTAAGAAAACTAAATAGCAGACGTTTCATTAAGTGTATTTTTCAAAAAAAGGGTTTTATATAATATCTTTACCCGCAGGATTTTATTTTTACCCGCTACGCAAATTTTTTTGAATCGGGGGAGTTTTTGAGGGTTCGGCTAATATTTTCGAAAACTTTCCAACATGAAATATTTATCGGGATTGTGTTTGGATATAATGGGCCTAATTTTAATCTTATTGGGCTTAAAACCCTTTTTAATTCCTTTCATTTAAAACTAGGGCCCATTAGCTAATTAAATAAATTCTATCTAATTATCCCACTAATCAAACCCTAGCCCTACCTTCCCCTTCACCAGCCGACACTTCCCCTCCCCCACCACCTTTCTCTCTCGTTTTCAGCATTAAATCCACCAGCTGAAGGTCTCGGCTCTTGCTTGTCTATCATTAAAGAAATTCCTCAGGTTTTCGGATCGATTCCCTCGCGCATTTGCATCATTCAGGCATGTTGTGTACTCTCTTTTTGCATCATACTCATCATAAGCCTGTGGTTTTGTGTGCCATGTATGAATCATTTGTAGATCTTACATGATAGTGTGTGGTTGCATTGTTTCTCTCGGTTTTGTGCATGATTCTTGTACAAATCATGCTTCTTTGATTTCATGTGAAAGGGGCTGCGGTTTTAGGGCTGGTAAGTGACTGATGTAAATTTCAAGATGTGGCTTGAGGATTTAAACCAATCGCCAATGCTGTAGGGTGGGAGACCAAGAGGTTGCTTCAAGAAGATGGCTCGGTTCTTGGGGGTCTTGGGTGTGCAGGGTTAGCTAGTAACACCAGGACCTAGCCGAGCCTTAGACCAGATCTTTGTGGGTCTGAGACAAGGCTTGGAAGGGCTCAAGGTGCACTGTAACCAACCTCAGGCGTTGCTCGGGAGGGAAGGAACGAGGCTCGAGTGGAGTGTTTGTGAGTGTAGCATTTGGGGTGGGGGCTGTGGCTTGCATGGGTGAGCAGCCGTGAGTTCTTTGGGTTCCGATGAGTCCTTGCGGGCTCTAGGAAAGGCTGAGCCGTACCTAGTTCCATCGGTCTTGGGCTAAGACGCAAATATTGAGAGGGTGTGGACTAGGCTAGGCGATAAGTGATGGGGACGATTTCCAGTAGCTGATAGGGCCTGATCGAATGGTTTAAGGGACGAGTCTTGATAATTTTAGGGTCCTTTGAGTGTGTTTAAGGTGTGGTAATGAGTTGGGAAACGTTTTGGTTAAGTTTGGGTTAGATTTGGGTTAAAACCGGGACCCCGGTCCAAGTTTTAAAATGAATCGGTTAAGTCGCAAATTGGCTCGAGTTTACGTCTAGGAATTCTTTTAAATTTGTTTTGGGACATTCTAAGGAGTTTGGTAATCTTCGGATCAATTTTAGAGGTCCATGGGTAAAACGACAATTTTTCAGTTTCCAGGGGCAAAATAGTCATTTTGCATTTGGGGTGAGATTTTGGCCCTGACAACGCCCTGAGCACAATTTTATCATAATTCAAATGTTCATGCAGCATGATTCACGATTTTTAAGATTTTATGAAAATATACGTTGCATGTTTGGATTTAACGAAAATTGCATATGTGCATGATTTTTATAAGTTATGAACATGATGATGTTTTGAATGACGAGAATTAGTTGTGGCTATCGAAATATATGTAAATGTTTAAGATGTATATGTAAATGCTGATGATGATGCCTAGGCACAATGGATGGGTTATCCTGTCACTGATGTCTGACAGCCGCCGGGTACCGCGGTTCTATTTATCATGGATCCATCGTAAATGATGTACGATGGTCACGTCTAATGAACTGAATTCACCTATGGAAATGATGAATGATGAATGGTAAATGATGAATGATGTATGATGATTAGCGATGAGCTGTTTTGACACGTCAAGATTGCATATGACACGTTTATATTAAGCTTTTAAAGTTCATGAAAGATATGTTGATTTCACTGTTGTCTGCTATGTATAGGTATTTGTTATTTTGGTACATGTGTGTTGAGTCTTTAGACTCACTAGACATGTTTGATGCAGGTGAGTTTGATGTCGAGGAGACTGGAGGTGCTGGACTCTGAGTCAGCAGACCTGGTGGGCGACACGACCCGAGAACCTTATGATTTTCCGCAAATTTATGATTTTATGTTTTTGGAGGGGATATAAGGATTTTATACGTTGTTTTATCTTATAGTTTGATGTTAGGATTTTACTCAATTTTTTTTTCCCCGCTATATTGTTAGTAGTAATTATTTATGATAATTTTTAAATGAGGTTTTTAAGTAGGATTGCATGCATGCGATTTATTTAAAATGTTTATTTCAAAAATAAAAGCTAGAAAAAAATTAAAAAATATTTCCGCACTTTTAAAACGGATAGACGTTTCACCATCAGCAAATATATGAACATACAAGAGTGTGTGAAGATACAAAGAGAAAAGGCACGCTTATTTGCTTATCAGCTTTTAAGAAGCAATCAATACAGAGGGAATAGTCAAGTCATATCTCGCTTAGTTTAGAAGCTTATTTTCCCTCAGTATGTGAGAACATCTTCATGGTGCATTCCTTGTTCAGTTCTCACACACGCACACACAACTACTCAAATAAAGTCTTGTACAAAGACATTAAACTTGTGTATGTAGTCTTTGACACATAGACGTTAAACAAGTGTTGACTGGAAGGTGCTGCCTTCAGTCTAGGCTAGGAGTTCAGATTAGGCAGTAGTGTAAGTCCTAAGCTGAGTGGGTTTGTAAAAGATTTTGTATATATCAAAGTCTTCTAGTGGATCCTATCAGAGGTGGTAGAAGGGGTGACGTGGGAGCAGTTGAAATGTCCGAACATCCATAAACATATCTTGTGTACTTAACTTATTCACTGTTGTTTTCAAACAGATTTGATCAGTTCGAGGTGTTATTAGTTGAGTTCTTACCATAACTCAACAGATACATCCAAGAACTGACCCTATGCTTTTCAGTTATTCATTTTACATAAGTTAAAATGCTTTCAGATATAACAGCTTTCTTCGAAGGATTACTTCAAGTTTCTTCTGCTTGGTATTAAAATCAAACTTGATTTAATTCATCGGTATTAACATTCTTGGAACACGAGCTACTGCAGCTCTTGGAGAATATTTTGTTTGAATCACCTCAAGGTGCCCAACAAACGATCCTTCAATATGCGGATTGATGCTGATTTTATTATATCTTCGAATTATCACGATTACTATATCAAAACATAAAAACAATATAAAATCTTGGAAAATAACTCCTCATTAGCCTATTGATTTAAGTCCCAACAATTATAACCTAGTCGTTATTAAAATTTCATTCAACCTTATACAAAAGAAACTAATCATCAAATAATTCTTCTTTTACTAAATATTTCTTTCATCAAGACCATGAGCCTGGCATGCAGTCGGAACTTATATATATGCTGCACTTTCCTCAATGTACACCAATATCTCATAACTTAATTTATTTACGTAAAGTAATGACCTATTGTTTTCCCAACAACAATATAAATTTCTTAACTTGAGATATTGTTTCTTACCTTCATAAGATATGACAAAATCTAACATATTTAAATTTAGCGCTTAGCATCTCAAACTTAGTGTCCATACCGTTAATTATTGACATAAAAATCAAATTCTATATCTGAATAGTAAATCTTATATATTAATTATACCAGATTTTCATAAATAATTTAATATCCACGAGTCATTTCATATTAAGTCGGAAGGTCAAGTAAACTTACCTCAGATAGATACATTTTTCTGATAGGTACGTACGTTCGCAAAAATATAGTCAACTTATATGTGATAGGGACATTTCCAAGATAAAAATTGTTTACTTCTTATGTAATTCCATAAAATTTGACAACTAATAAAATTTATGTGTTGAACTGGATTTTTTTAGACAATTTATTATTGTTATTATTTTGGAAAATCTAAAGATTTTGATATAGATGGAAAGCCTACGTCGTGTGGTTTATAGAACAATCGGCCAAATCGAACTTTGAATTTCCTACGTGAAGCTATTTGAGATCCATCTATTTGAGTTCCAAAATGGCAAAAACACAATTTCAAAAGTGATGTCAAGATGAAGGGAACTTTTAAGGAGAGTTTTACTTATTGAACTGATTCGATCCGATTTCACTAGGATTTTGACAACATCCAAGGGGTAATATGAACCCGACTCTGATACCACTTAAATATCATGCCACAAGATCGAGGCATAGATGACATACGACATTGTCTAACAATTTCATTAAAAACAATAAGCCTCGTAGCAAATAGTCAAAAACCAGTTTAATTCATAAAATAGCATTGCCTTTACATATGTGAAATACGAATAATGCGGAAGCTATTCTTACAAAGAAAAGTATCAAATTCGGAAGTGAATAAACTATAATAACAAAATCAGGGACTTGGTCTACATAACTCTGGATTTCTTCACCAGCTCCAAAATTGATCTTGTTTCGTCTATTTCACCCGTTCTTCATTATTATCTAGGGAGGGACAGACGTAATTAAGGGGGTGCACGTTTTGGGAAATACTCAGTAAGTCGGGGTCGATCGAATGCTAGAATAATAAGTTATACACATACATATTCTTTAAAGTGATCATTTTTTAGAGCAGAATCCTAAAACGGAACAAGCAGAGTTCACAACTATATAATATAAGAAGATCATATCATATCAAATAGAAAAAAATCTTAACAAAACAAAATCTTATCAAATCAGAATCACATACTGAACACATATTTTATAATAATTGTAAGGTCCAGGAAATGTAAATATGTAACATGATGCATGCCATCTAGGGTTTTATTTAAACCATGTGTTTATTTTCTTTACACATTTAATGCATAATTATTGCATGGTTAAGATTTATTTAACGTTATTTTTAAAAGTACACACATTAGGGTTTCTATATGTATTTCGCGTTCGAGCGAAAAACGGAGACCAGGGATTATCAGGAAAAATATTTTTATTGAATTATTATTTTTAATTAATTATAATGAGGTGTTTTTAAGTGTGTTTTTTGAAAAATTTGACTATGGTGGGTATTTTTACTCGCCGGGTCGTATTTTTAATCGGTAAGCAAATTTTATCGAATCGGGTGACTTTTTGAGGGCTTGGGAGATATTTTTATAAACTCACCAAAAAAAAAAATTCGGGGGTTTTATTGGGCTTGACGAGTTTATTTTATAGTATAATGGGCCTAAAACCATTTTATCCCCTTTATTTTAATTAAGGGCCCATTTACACCTTTTATTATGATTTAACTACATAATTAACAAACCCTAAACCTATTATTAACCTTGGACGCCCCCTCCCTCACGCGTTCAGCAGCAGCAGCAGCTCTTCCCATCTTCCTTCAGCAGACATCTCAAAATCTTCAAAGGTTTTCAAAAATATTTCATGCCCGCTCCTCCAGTGCTTCCCCGACGCGCATTCCTTCAAGTTTGTGAGCATACACTCATCAAGGCATGCCTTGAATCATCCTTTTCTCATCATTCACACTAATTATGCTGATATGTGTGTTTTTGTGTGGGAATATTTCGATCTAGCATGGAACATCATTTCTGGTTGCTTTTCTTTTCGAAAACATGCATAATTGGTCATAGTACTCACGTTTTTCATGTACATGTGCAAGGGGTTGCCTGTTTTTTGTTGCAATGAGACCGTTATTGTCAAGGAGTAAAGGGTTTAAGGGTTGGAGTCATGATTTGGTCGAGTAGGATTCGAGTTGATGCATAGGCCGAGGGGTGTGCGTGGAGGTGTGTCTCGTTTAGGTTGTGGATCGAGTAAGGGGTGGAGCTGGCGATGTAAGGGCTGAACCGAGGCATGGACCAGACCTTGGTGGGTCTGGACACGGCCCAGGGAGGCTCAACCATGGGTAGAACCAACCATGTAGCCGGCCGATTGCGTGATAAGGGGGTGAGGCTCTGGTGATGTGATTTCGGGATATACCAAGCATGTGCGTTGTGGAGCTTGCATGGGGTTATGGCCGTGAGTCAATTAGGTCCAGTAGGGTACCTAGGTGTGCTAGGGAGAGCTGGTGTGGGGCTGGTCCTCAAGGGTTAGGTCTAGGATGGGTAATAATTGAGCAAGGTTCAACTAGGGTTTAAAGAAACTACGGCCAAGAAATCCTAGCAGCAACTCAGGGTCTATCCAAAGGTTTAGGGGCCTGGTCTTGAGGGTTTAAGGGCTGTTAAGGTGTGTGTAGGGTGTGGTAAAAGTTGGGAGAAATTTTATTAAGTTTCGGGTCGATTCAAGTTAAAGTCGGGACCCCGATCCAAGTTTTAAAACAAGTCTATTACGTTTTGAAACAGGTTCGAGTTACGTTTAAAAAATACTTTTAAATATATTTTTGGATGTTTTAAGGAGTTTGGTAAGCTTCGGGTCGAAATTTTGAGGTACAGGGGTAAAATGGTCATTTTGGATTTCCAAGGGCAAAATGGTCATTGTGCACCCTTGGTGAAATTTTTGTCCTGGCAGAGCCCTGAGCACAAATTTATCATGTTTTTAAATGTTTACGCAATATATTTATAATTTTTATATAATTATGAAAAATACGGTGCATTCTTGGTTTTAAAGAAAAAATTATGTATATGCATTCTTTTATTAAGTGATGAATATGATGATATGTTTTTCAAGGATGGGAGTTGGTTGTGATTAACATGATGACATGATGAAACGATGACATGTATGGCCAGGGCTCAGTGGACAAGTAATATTGTCGTTGATGTCCTCGCCGTCGGGTACCTCGGTTACACGTAGATCGATCCATCGACTGACATGATCATACGAAAGTCACAGCTGATGAACGGAATTCAAATTAAGAAAATGAATACGTATATGTTGATACGTTCTATGACTATTATCATGTTTTGACATTCTACGATCATCCATACATTTTTTCGATAATCATGAAATGTATGTTAAGGTATTTTTCACTGCTGCATGATATGCATATGTATTTGATATCACAGTACAGGTGTGTTGAGTCTTTAGACTCACTAGATGTGAATGACGCGCGTGAACATGTCGATGAGGGGACACGAGGTGCCGAATTCTGAGTAGGCATGGCTGGATGTGCGCACACCACCCGATGACCACACTATTCCGCACATCATGTTTTTATGAGTTTGAGTGGACATGAACATTTTGATACGTTGACTTTGTTATGGTGATGATTATCAGGATGTTTACTTGAGTTATTTTTACGTACACTTATTACGGCCATGTCGGCAATTTAAACTGTAATATATTATTTGTCAGATATTTTAAAACCGCGGTATTTTATCTATTATAGAATTACAATTATTTTAAAAGGTGTATTTTTAAACAGTATTGCATGCATGCATGATTCATGAATTTAAAAAAAAAATTCTAGTATTATTTTAAATTAGTAGACGTCACAATAATGACCATGGGCTATCCTTGATCTTGTGATCCCTCTCAGGTCATCTCCTATAAATGGACTTCCACTGAGGCCTTTTCTCGCATTCGGGCTCCCCTGGGCCTTTTCCCATCGATAGGCTTCCTCTTAAGTCTTTTCCTCATAGGATTTCCTGATACACCAATATTCAAATCATAACAAATAAATTTATCACTTGGAACAAAGGAGGTGGTTCAAACAGATCAAATTAGAAAAAAATGGATGGAACAAATCAGAACTTAGAAGAAAATGCAAAAAAATGTAGTAAATGCATACAAAATCAAAACTTAGAGTAATCGATACAATTTTAAATCAAATTACTTTAAAATAACACATAAGCCCACTCCACTTACCCTTGGTACAAATGTACGATTCGAATTTAACCGATATTTGGGCAAACTTGGGTCGAACATGGGCAGCCTTCGGGCGAACTTGGCCAACAAATCTGTCATGATTTGCATAACACCTGGTCATGAATTAAGTAGCACCTGGACAACACTACAATGGCCGAATGGAGCCTCTCTTCTTTGCTTGAGGTGGCCAAAGCTTGGGAGTGGTTTGAGAGAATTTTGGTGTAAGGATTTGTAAAAATACTTGCATGTATTTATAGGATGAATTGTGACACTCCAAGAGGTGGCCTTGCCTAAAAACTTGAAGTCCAAGTAGTCAAAATTTCATCCACAACCAAGAGTCACCTTGGTTTACTAAAAGGTCATTTCTTGGACAATAAATTTGTCCAATTTTTAGCTCTTCCCTTTCCGGCAATTTTGGTTTAATTAAGACATAAGAACGGAGCTTCTTAAGGCTAAAGTTTCGAGTTTCATGAGCTAAATGTTTTCTTCTCCAATCGGCTACACTTCGGTCTTTGCGGTTGATATCTGGAGATCCATTATGCTACATTTTACACATGTTGAACTGAAATTTTAAGTCCAATTGTTGAGCTTTAAATGAAAAGCTTGATCTAAAAGTCACGATTTATATTGTTTGCGTGATTTGCTTCGAAAACCCGAGTCCTTACAAAATATCAATCAAATCTCGAAAGACATTATTAAGTACTTGAGAAAAACTAATAATTTGTTCTTTGTTTATGGGAGTGGAGAATTAAAATTGAAATGGTATACTTATTCTAGCTTCTAATCAGATGTGGAGAATATGTAGATGTATCGGATGCAGCAAAGGAGAGGGCTTGGATGAGGAATTTCTAGATAGAAAGGCTGACGTAGGATTGTTTCAAATCTCTGAACATCCACAAATCTTGTGTCGCTTAATTTCAGTTTTATTCTATTTGTCATTCATTTTATTTCCGCACTTTTATTAGTTAACTGATTTATATTGACAAAAAGATTCGCGAATTTAGTTTATAACTAAAATAATTCATAAATTGAAGAAGAAGTGAAAATTGTAAAGTGTTTATCCAACCCTCCCTTCTAAAAACTTTTTACTCCCAACCAATCCTAACAAGTGGTATCAGATCAAGCTGAATCTTGTTTCAGAATATTTCCATTCTTATATATGTATAACATGTCTTCATTCAATAAAATTACAATGTTCTTAAGAGAAGATTTTGATGATTGGAAGATAAGGATGCATGTTCATTTAGCTACACAAGATGATGAAATGTGGTACGTCATAACTGACGGAACAATGAAGATATTAAAGGAAAATACTACAGTTGCCATAACTGAAGGAGCTCCCCATCGCATAGAAAAACCATGAGATGAGTGGACAACAAAAGACAAAAGAAAAGACAATTTGGACAATGTGGCAGAAGACATCTTGTACAAAACGCAGGATAAAATTACTTTCAGCAAGATAAAGATGTGCAAGACTGCAAAAGAAATCTGGGAGAAGTTAATCCAGCTTTGCGAAGATAATGAGCAAACCAAAGAAAATAAACTCTCAGTTGCTGTTCAGAAGTTCGATAATATTAAAATGAAGACTGGAGAATCCATGAACGGATATGATGAGAGAGTCAGTAGCATCATAAATGAACTAAATTCACTTGGAAAAGTGTATTCAAACAAAGAAGTCGTGCTTAAGGTGGTCCGAGGTTTTCCCAAGGAGTGGGATGTTAAGACCATGACCATGAGAGAATCAAAGGACCTGAATAAGGTCAAACTACATGATTTATTTGCTGATCTAAAGGCCTATGAGTTTGAGTTGCAAACAAGATAAGGAGAACCTTCTACACCAGCAGCTACAACTGCTCTTAGTGCTGTCAAACTGGAACCAACTGGTTCAGTTGAGAAAACTCGTCATTAGTTAAGTAATGACGTAATGTCATTATTTGTCAAAAAATTTGGAAGATTCATGAGAAGAACTCAAGGTTTTTTCCAAAGACAATATCAGAGTAATAATACTAAGGAAGAACCAAATGCTTGCTACAACTGTGGCAAAACTGGACACTTTATTGCTTACTGTCCTAAGCCAAAGAAGGATAGTCGATGCTTAGCTGAAAAGGGAAAGAAATCATTTGAGCACAAGAGAAGAGCCAAAGTTGATAATAAATCATTCAGAAAGAAACACGAAGTTCTTCTTGTCGAGGAAATTAAATCCAAATGGGTAGAAATTGACTGCGATGAATTAGAAACTGAGAGCTCGAGCAGCTCTAGCGATGACGAAGAAGTGAAATTTCTGATGGCCAATCACACAAAACTGGAATCAACCAGTGAACATGTATTCAATTTCAGTTCAACTGATTGTACACGTAAAGAACTTATTTCTACATTATATGACATGGTCAATGAGTATCACAAGCTTTCACTCTCATTTGAGAAGGTCAAAGTAAAGCAAATTGAACCCAACGACAGTAAGACTGAAACTGATGAATCAGTTGAACTGTTTAGTATTAAACGGGAGATTGCAGAGCTAAATGCTGAAAGAAGCAAGAATCAATCTACAATTCAGCAGTTAACGCTTGAGAATTCAAAGCAAACTGAGCTTATTTGGGCATGGAATAAATCATCAGTTGTACTAGCTGAAATGCAGGATATGAAGTCAGTTATCGATAAAGCCGGTTTAATATTTAGCAACCAAGATGAACCTTCTACCAGTGATACAAATCCAGAACTGAAAATGCGCAAAGGAAAATATATATTCACTTTGTCAAATCAGTTGTGGTACAAGAACAACCTGAGTCGAGTAAACCAGTTGAACAGCCTATTGAAAATAAGAAAAAGGCTAAAAGGTACGGAATTGTTTATTGCCCTAAGAGTTCAACTGACTAGCGAAGCTGGTCACCTAAAAGGTTCAGCTATAAATAAAAGAACTTCCCAAGTGGCTATTCCAATTACTATAACTGTAAAACAGTTCAAAAAATATATAAGCTAAACAACCAGTTGAACAAGGCTAAAGCACGTACTGCTCCATCTGTCCACAACACACCAAGCACACACAAGTCGGGAAAAAACATTTGGAACACAAGAATTGGAAAGTCAGTTCGACTGATCCAAGTTTGGGTTCCTAAAGGACTAATCAGTTTAGGACCCAAATAGATATGTGTACAAAAATTATTCATTGTGTGTGATTAAAGGTGACAGGTACATCAGCCAAAGAATCAATTTGGTATCTAGACAGTGGTTGCTCGCGACATACATAGGAAATGCAAATTTTTATCCTAACTAATCAAATACACTGGTCCAAACATTAGTTTTGGAGACAACTCTAAAGGTAAAACTATGGGTAAGGGTAAGCTTATACATGATAATTAAAGATGTTTTAGTAGTTGAGAATTTGAAGTATAACTTGATTAGCATTAGTCAATTATGCGACAATAATTTCTCAGTTCAGTTCAATAAACACATTTGCACAGTTAAAGACTCAACTGATGAGATCATTTTAACTAGAAATCATTGTGGGAACACTTATAAAGTGAGTTCGACAAATCAACTTAATGTACCATTATGTTTTGTAGCTTCAAAATCTTCTAAAAACTAGTTGTGGCATAAAAGGTTGAACCACTTAAATTTTAAGTCTATTGCTCATCTGAGTATTCATGATCTTGTAATTGGTCTGCCTAAGATCTATTTTTCAAAAGATAAAATTTGTTCAGCATGCCAGTTTGGTAAAAAAGTAAGATCTTCATATAAAAACACAGGTAGTAAATCTTCCTCCAGATGCTTAGAACTGCTACATATGGATCTTTTTTGTCTTATACCAATCATGAGTTTAGGGGGAATGAAATACATCATGGTATTTTTTGATGATTTTTCAAGATTTAATTGGGTTATCTTTCTTAAAACAAAAGACAAAACTGCTGCATAACTGATGAAGCTTTTCAAAAGATTATTAAATGAAAAATCAGTTGGAATTGACAGAATAAGGTCTGATCGAGGAACTGAATTCATCAATCAAAATATTTCACAATTTTTGTAAAATACTAGGACCAAGCATGAGCTCTCAGCAACAAGAACTCCTCACAAAAATTGTGTAGCTGAGAGAAGAAATCGAACCCTTAAAGAAGCTGCTAGAACAATGCTTGCTGATTCTGTTATTTCTCAGAGGTTTTGGGCAGAAGAAATAAACACTGCATGTTACATTCAGAACTGATCAATGATTAATAAAAATCATTCAAAAACGCCATATGAGATCTGTCATGGACATAAAAGTGTGGTATCTTACTTCAAAATATTCGATTGCAGATGTTTTATTCACGATAATGGCAAAAATCATTTGAAAGCATTTGATGCAAAATCTGCAGAAGGAATATTTATGGGTTATTCATCTGTTAGCTTTATAGAGTATTTAACAAAATTCACTTTAAATGTAGAAGAATCCATTAATGTTGTATTTGATGAATCTGTACTAATTGATAAGACAACTGATCAATTGAGCTTGTTGATCGCTTTACAGATAAAATTTTGGAGGATGACTTCATATCAATCGAAATCTCCTTCAAACACCTGAACCAGATATATTAGTTCAATCAGTTGAACAAGAAATTGTTTGTGATCATCAGTTGGTGGTGCAAAATAATGAAACTCAAATACCAACCGAAGCAGCAACAACTGAAACTGAAGAAAACGTTCAGTTACCAACTGAACCAGTTGTTGAAGTAGATCCAACCAATGCTGAATACAGATGGAAGAAATCACACCCACAAGAATTGGTGATAGGTAATCCATCTGACCCGGTAAAAACTCGTAATCAATGATTAATTTATTTATTTATTTAGCTTTTGTCTCCCAATTGGAACCAAAGAAAACTGATGTAGCTCTTGTTGACCCTAACTAGATAAATGCTATGCAAGAAGAGCTAAATCATTTTACCCACAACAATGTCTAGAACTTAGTTCCAAAACCATCTTCTAAAACCATTTTAGGTACAAAGTGGGTCTTCAGAAACAAACTGAACGAAGAAGGTTCAGTTGTGTGCAACAAATCGAGACTTGTAGCACAAGGATATAGGTAAGAAGAAGGGATATATTACGATAAGACATATACACCAGTTGCACGACTAGAAGCAATCAGAATATCCTTGATGCCTCATTCAAAAACTTCAAAGTTTACCAAATGGATGTCAAAAGTATATTTCTAAATGGTCAATTGAAGGAAGAAGTATATGTTGAACAACCACCAGGTTTTGTTAATCACTCTCTTCCTGATCATGTTTATCATTTGAACAAAACTCTATATGGTCTTAAACATGCTCCAAGATCTTGGTATGAAACCCTTTCAAAATTTCTAACTGATCATGATTTTACCGTCGGATCAGTTGATAAGACTTTGTTCAAATTTTCAAAGAATGGTCATATTTTACTTGTGAAAATATAAGTTGATATTATTTTTGGGTCAACTAACCCTAAATTATTTGAGAAATTTGCTAAGTTAATGCAGTAAAAATTTGAGATGAGTATGATGGGTGAACTGACGTTATTTCACGGTCTACAAGTGAAACAACTTTTATCAGTCAGACCAAATACATGAAGGAACTGATTAAAAAAATTTGGCATGGAGACATGCTCAGCTTCAAGTAATCCCATGAGCTCATCGATTAAAATAGATAAATGGGAAAATATCAGTTGAGAAGGCACTCTACAAAGGTCCTTTGTGATACCTAACTGCTAGTCGTCCTGATATTGTACTTGTTGTTTGTATGTGTGCTAGATTTCATGCAGAACCTAAGCAATCACATTTTTCAGCTGCCAAAAGCATATTGAAATATCTTAAAGGCACACAAAATGTGGGCTTATGGTATTCTAAGGACTCATATTTCAATTTAGTTAGCTATTCAGATGCAGATCATGCAGGATGTAAGCTTGATCGTAAAAGCACCATTGGATCATGTCAATTTCTAGGAGACAGACTGATATCTTGGTTCAGCAAGAAGCTAACATCCATAGCTGTAACGAACCGTATTCTACACTACTTAAAATTTGCGGAAGAATTAAAAATTTTCTTAAATAAAAACATTCATACGGTCGTCACTCAACATTCATAAAAATAAATCTCACCATCATCCGTCACCAATAAAATTTTGCTAAAGTAAACTGTCTCAAAACGTCTCACGTTCAAATCAAAACATCAGAGTATTTTAAAAATTTGCATAAACATAAACTTGCGGTCCTCGGGTTTAGCCTGCCACTCAGCCCAAGCCTGCCCCTTGGTCATCACCTCCTGTCTCCTCAACATAGTCACCTGCATCGATCAAGTCTAGTGAGTCTAAAGACTCAACACGTATAAACTGGAAATAACGAGTAATACGTAATAAAACCACATGCAACTTGAAAATATGACATACATACTTGGAACTTGAACTTGCATAATAAACTTGAACATACGTACATACATACTTCGACGTGCCATAACTTAAACTTTTCATAAGCATGCTGCATACTTGAACATACTTTAACATACATAACTTCATCATTTTGCGTAGAGGATGTTTCAAAGCGAGTGACCCGTAACATAAATGAGCCTGATCAGACTATACCACAGTACTGGGCTGACAGGGACGTATCCGCTGCCGCATACATAAGATCCCCGTTCATAATTTAACAGGCCAGTTGATCCACGTTCATAATTTAACGCTTCACAACCACGATCTAACCCGTTCATAATTTAACGGGCGGATTGGTCCCCGTTCATAATTTAACGCTTTCCAATCCTAACATAATTTGGTCACAAGACATTTAGCATACCTCAAAAACTAAAAAAATGTTTTCTTGCACGTCAACATACCTACTTGGCGTTGAGGGATTCGTTGGACTTCGACTGTGGCCGTTGCTGCTACTTACTAACGTGAATTTCATACTTAACTTGCATTACTTAGACGTAGAAAACTCATGCTTACTCTCAAGCTCAATCAGACCTTAGGACCTTCTACAATTTCCCACGACACGCCCTTAATAATCTTTGCACTAACCCATAACATCTAACTTAAAATGAACTTACAAACATTTCCCAAAAACAAGGGTACACGGACCCCGTGCTTGGGTCCGGGAGAGGGTCCGTGTACGTACTGCCTAGAGTGTGTCGAAAAACGGAAGGGGCACGGACCCCGTGCTCGGGTCCGGATGGGGGTCCGTGTAGACTCTGGAAGAAGACATTGAAAGGAAGCAAAGGCACGGACCCCGTGTCAGGGTCCGGGTGAGGGTCCGTGTAGATACTGGAAAAAGACACTAAGTGAAACCCAAAGGCACGGACCCCGTGCCCTCATCCGTGCAAGGGTCCGTGCTGTCTCGCAAAATTGACACTGAAGGAATAACAAAGGCACGGACCCCGTGCCCGGGTCCGTGTTTGGGTCCGTGTTCGCTCGTTGCTTCGAAACCTGCGAGAAAACTTATGCACCTGCCTAATCTCCCAATTGCACATCAATGGAACGAAATTTACCATCTTAGGACTCTTCTTAGAACACCATAACATTGCATCAAAACTTATACAAACACCTCACAATACGACGTCCACTATACTACACAACGCAACACCAATTATGCAATTAACCTCAATCCCTTTCCTACAACTTTAAACTCATTCAAACGCCTAACAACTTGCATCAAAATCTTAAAAATACACCAAACCTCAAAACTAGCATGCTTATACGCAGCAACGATCGCCCGTCAGTTTCCAACGAAGCCTGCAACACTGAAACTTCAAGAATTATCAAAATCATAACTTTTCTGAAACGCAGTTTGAGCAGTCCCACGAAAAATGCCATAACTCACTCAATATTTGTCCAAAAATTTCGAATCATATATCAAATCGAAGGTATCGAAAAGTTACACGTTTTTGCCGTTGAAAGTTTTCCCAAAATATGAACAGAAAAATCGCAGTTTTGACATGAACAGTAAAAAACGAGTTTTAGATCTAAAAATATTCCTTCGAAATTGATCCGATTCATGATCCGCTCAAACTACTATCATGATACATAACTTTTACGCATAAAAATCAACGCAACGCATAATATGACTTGATCGACACAGCAAGAACAGAATATACGTGCCTTTTTGATGATAACGTTACCGAAACGACGTCACCGAAGCGGAGATAAGAGCGAGGTTGATCCGGGGCGATTGTGGCGCTAAAATTCTTGAGGAAACACACGAAAATCTTGCTGGAAATTATGAGGGGAGAGGGGCGGCTGCTCTAAGGACTAAGAACCCTAGTTCTTTCTTAAAAAAAATCTGAAAATACAAATGTGTTTGTGTTGTGTGTGTAATACACGATTTTTAGGTGTGTGTAAAAGTGTGTGTGTGTGTGTGAGGCGTGTGTTTCAATTAATTAAAAGACTAACTTTTGCTTAATTAAAAAAAATAATAGTCTACTAATCAAAACATTAACTCACACTTAATCTTTTAAATAAAACTCTTTAACTAAAATATAACACACCAAATTAGATTTTGAAAGTTTACAAGTCTTAAAATTACTAATTAAATATTTAGGCACAAAAATGCTAAAACTCATTAAATTAATTAAAATGCCCCCAAACTTAACTTAAAATAAAATACCATATCTAAACTTGCCAAAAATCGTCACCGGGTCTTTTCCTCAATCCCGCCTCGAATGATCGCCTGAAACATGAAACTCGAAAGACATTTTAACGTGCATCACATAAACATAAATAATTTAAAATAATGCATTTAAATAAATCATGCATCGCCAAAACCCATTTAAAATTAATTTAAATGATTTAATACTTAAATGAATGCATTGGTTATACGTGTATTAAATTTGGGCACTACAGTTCCTCCCCCACTTATAAAAATTTCGTCCTCGAAATTAAGTCTTACCGAACAATTCCGGGTAGCGAAGTCTCATATCTATCTCTGACTCCCAAGTGGCCTCTTCCACTGATTGGTTTAACCACCGAACTTTGACTAGCTTAGTCACTTTGTTCCGAAGCCTGCGCTCCTGTCTGTCTAGGATTTGGACTGGTTTCTCCTCATAAGACAGGTCTGGAGTCAACTGTAACGGCTCATAACTCAGCACATGAGAGGGATTAGCCAAATATTTTCTCAACATCGAGACATGGAACACATTGTGCACCCCGGCCAGATTCGGCGGAAGGGCTACACGATAAGCTAGCGTCCCAACTCTGTCCAAGATTTCAAACGGTCCAATAAACCTCGGACTCAACTTGCCTCTCTTTCCAAATCTCATAACACCCTTCATAGGTGCTATCTTGATAAAAACGTGATCTCCTACGGCAAACTCGAGATCTCTCCTCCTTTTATCTGCATAGCTCTTCTGTCGGCTCTGGGCGGTCTTCATTCTGTCACGAATCTTGACCACCACGTCTGCAGTCTGCTGAACTATTTCTGGACCAAGTTCTGTCCTCTCACCAACTTCATCCCAATGAACTGGTGATCTGCACTTCCTCCCGTACAACGCCTCATAGGGAGCCATACCAATAGATGCTTGGAAGCTGTTGTTGTATGTGAACTCCACTAGAGGTAGTCTAGATTCCCAAGTTCCTTGAAAATCAATTATGCACGCCCTTAGCAAGTCCTCTAAAACCTGAATCACTCGCTCAGACTGGCCATCTGTCTGCGGGTGAAAAGCTGTACTGAAAAGCAACTTCGTCCCCATGGCTGCATGTAAGCTCTTCCAGAAGGACGATGTAAACCTCGGGTCCCTGTCGGACACAATAGAGACTGGAAATCCATGCAAACGAACTATCTCTCTGAGATAAAGCTCCGCATACTGCGTCATAGAGAAAGTCGTCTTCACTGGCAGAAAATGCGCTGACTTAGTGAGTCGGTCCACTATAACCCAAATGGAATTCGATTCTCTGTCTGATCTCGGCAACCCAACAACAAAATCCATAGTAATGTTCTCCCACTTCCACTCGGGGATGGGGAGTGACTTTACCAACCCTGCTGGTCTTTGATGTTCAGCTTTTACTTGCTGACAAGTGAGACATTCTGATACGAACCTACGGATGTCTCGCTTCATCCCTGGCCACCAATACAATAACTGAAGGTCTTTGTACATCTTGGTGCCTCCTGGGTGAATGGAATACGGAGATGCGTGTGCCTCTGTCAAAATATCCTGTCTGATCGAACCAACACTAGGCACCCACATTCTACCTCTGTATCGCACAATGCCGTCTGAAACTGTGTACAGCACACTGCCCTTGGCTTCGTCTTTCAGTCTCCATTTCTGTAACTGCTCATCTCAAGACTGACATGCTCGGATTCGGTCTAGTAAATCAGATTTGACTGTCAGATTAGACAGCCTAGGAGCCTTGCCATCACGATAAATCTCTAGACCAAACTTCTGAATCTCCGACTGTAGTGGTCTCTGAGCTGTCAACTGAGCTACCACTGCCACTTTTCTGCTCAAAGCGTCTGCCACGACGTTAGCTTTTCCCGGATGGTAGCTAATCTCGCAATCATAGTCTTTCACAAGTTCTAACCACCGTCTTTGTCTCATATTCAGCTCTTTCTGCGTGAAGAAGTATTTGAGACTCTTGTGGTCGGTGAAGATCTGACATTTCTCGCCGTATAAGTAATGTCTCCAAATCTTCAATGCAAAGACAACGGCGGCTAATTCAAGGTCGTGCGTCGGGTAGTTCTTCTCGTGCACCTTTAACTGTCTGGAAGCATAAGCTATGACCCGACCTTGCTGCATCAACACTGCGCCTAATCCGAGCTTAGATGCATCGGTATAAAGCACAAACTCGCCTTGCCCTGTCGGCATGGCTAGCACTGGCGCTGAAATAAGAGCTTGCTTCAAGGTGTCGAAGCTCTTCTGGCATTCCTCGCTCCACACAAACTTTGCATTTTTCTTGGTGAGTGAAGTGAGTGGTACTGCTATAGATGAAAATCCTCGAATGAACTTACGGTAGTAACCGGCTAAACCCAAAAAGCTGCGGATTTCTGATGCGTTCTTAGGTTCCACCCAATCTCTAACCGCTGCTACCTTAGACGGATCCACTTCAATACCACTGCTAGATACAATATGCCCCAAAAACGCTACCTTCTCTAGCCAAAATTCACACTTACTAAACTTCGCAAACAATTTACGGCTCTGCAAGGTCCGTAGAACTGTACTCAAATGCTGGCTGTGCTCCTCATGGCTCTTCGAGTATATAAGAATATCGTCAATGAATACTATGACGAATTGATCGAGGAACGGCTGAAATACCCGATTCATGAGGTCCATGAAAATTGCTGGAGCATTGGTCAATCCAAATGGCATCACCAAGAACTCGTAATGCCCATATCTGGTCCTGAAAGCGGTCTTGTGGACATCTGCATCCTTCACTTTCAGCTGATGGTACCCTGATCGAAGATCTATCTTAGAGAACACTGTAGCTCCCTGCAATTGATCAAACAAGTCTTCGATTCTAGGCAACGGGTACTTATTCTTGATTGTTACCTTGTTCAGCTCACGGTAATCGATGCACAACCTCATGCTCCCATCTTTCTTCTTCACAAAGAGCACTGGTGCGCCCCACGGTGAGAAACTAGGGCGGATAAACCCTTTGTCGAGGAGCTCCTGAATCTGCTGTTTGAGCTCTAACATCTCAGCTGGAGCTAATCTGTATGGCGCCTTGGAGATTGGCGCTGTGCCTGGCACGAGATCGATTGCAAACTCCACCTCTCTCTCTGGTGGAAGACCGGTGACGTCATCAGGAAAGACGTCTGGAAATTCGCTGACTACTGGCACTTCTGAAATAGAAGGAGTGGACACGTCAGGTGCTGAAATAATACTAGCCAAAAAGGCCTGGCATCCCTTGGAGATCAAACTCCTCGCCTGCATGCATGAAATCATGCGAGGAAAGCTTCTCCATCTGGCTGGCTCAAAAATAAATTGCTCCATGCCCGGCGGTCTAACTAAAACTGACCTCTTCTGAAAATCTATCAGAACTCTATTCTTAGTCAGCCAGTCCATGCCCAAGATAATGTCGAATTCTGGCATCGGCAATATGATTAAATCTGCATACACGAGGTGGCCATGCAGTTCTAGGTCGATATCTCTGACCACACTGGTAGCTAACAGCTCTTCCCCTGATGGGACTACTACTGAAAAATTCACGTCTAGGCCGATGGACTTGAGGTCTAAATGATTGGCAAACGTCTCTGATATGAAGGAGTGAGTGGCTCCTGAGTCTATCAACGCGGTTGTGGATAGTCTCTTAATGAAAATGTTTCCTGAGACGCGTTAGCACAACACAAACTAACTTATATCTCAAAATTTATACCATAAACCTTAAGCACAATAGAACTCAATAACCTTAGGTACCCAAAGTATTAATAGCACGCTAATAATCCCAAGAAGAAAAATTCCACATGCAAGACAATATAATACCGAGCTTAGGTAGAAAAGTTTACCAGTCAGTAGGGTGGTGTCTGGGTCCGCCTCCTGTGCATGCATGGCAAATACTCTGCCCTGGGTTGGTTGCTTCCACTGTGGGCACTCCTTCAGCATATGATCTGTAGCTCCACACTTGAAGCACCTGCCTGATCCATACAAGCACTGTCCCGGGTGCTGACGATTGCATTTAGGACACACGGGGAAGGCAACGGGCTTCTGAGGCGCCCCTTGCTGCTGAACTGGACCCTTGCCCTTAGGCGGTCCATGATATGGCTTCTTCGCTGGCGGTCCCTGAAACTGTTAGAGTAGGTGCCCGTCGAGCCAAGTGTTGGCCGAGTGTTCACAATGAAACTCTATGTATAAGCAGTCTTTAATTTAATAATATTTGAAATTATTACTTTGGCAAATCTTTATCTGTATACCCATGCTAGCTGCATAGATAAAGCTCTTGAATATACAAATAGTAGAAAGAATATGAGATGCTCATATGATGAGTATCATGAAACTCATATTTGTAATACTGTATATTCTAAACGGTTCCTAGTCGATTCAGCCGCCACTAAGAAGGATATAGGCCGCTCGAGTTAGAGACTAGTATCTGCGATGTGAGTACCATGTTTCATTGGTAGGGGACATTGTGATGTCCGAACATGCAGATAGGTGCTCCTTGTAGAGTGCACTGAACAACCCTCCATAAAAGGACTTTCCAAGTGGTTCTCACTTATCGAGTGGAAAAGTCCTGGTTTATGGTTGTACAGAATTAGTCCTTATGACCCGGGACAACATTGAGACTCTATGTGCTAGAATTACACTTTGACTTGTTTACCGACTCTCATGGGGTCATCAGGTGGCAAGGTTGGGTGTTCTGTCGAAACACATAGGAGTCGATGCATTGTAGTCGGGGATTCACCGCTTACCTTCGGGTATGGATATCCTATGTGTTATCATGTGTATGTAGATCGAAATCTCTGGCCAGAGTATGGTTGTAATTATGAAAGGTGTTTCATAGATTACACCATCGATGCAACTACGACATGACACATAGTATCGATTCATTGACAACTCTCGATAAACCAATAGTTGTCGAATCGGTCGGGATATATGAGTTGAAGGGACCGTACTGTACGCTAACCATAATTGAATGGTTCTTGCAGGCACTATCATGTGATACCTAGGGAATCACGTAAGCGATGCTGCTAGGCGTTTTACGTGATTGGTTGGGTACTATCAGACTTGAGTTCTGACGTTCTTACTATCAAGGAGTTGATAAGTAAGAATGGAGCAATTGGGGTATGCTCGTATAAGGACATGTTTAGTCCGAATCACATGGAGATGTGAACCCACGGCTAGTTGTATCAATGAACCATTGAGGGCCACACAAGTACTAGCTTTGTAAATCCCGATGAGAAGTAAAATAGTTCAATGTGTTGAACGGCTTATAAAGGAGTTTATAAGCGTAAGGAAAATTAGAAGTATGACTTCTATAAAGGAGAAAATAGTTCAAAGTGTTGAACGGCTTATAAATGTGTTTATAAGTGTAAAGAAAAATAGAAGTTTGACTTCTATGAGAGAAATATAAATTTTAATTTATGGAAGTGTTCCTAGATTAAAATTTGGCCAAGTGACTAATGTTTTTTGAAAATTGTGATTTTCATAAACATTATTATGGACTAAATTAAATTAATTCAAGTGTTGAATTAATTAGACACTAGTGGACCTAGTAGAGTCCAAATAATTAAATTAATTCAAGTGTTGGATTAATTAAATAATATTGAGTCTTGTAGAGCTCAATTAAAATAATTATTTAAACTAGTGGGACTTGAGTAAATTCAAGTAATGTTTAAATAGTCTCAAATGTGTTTGAGATATTTAAATTTAGTCCAAAGTTTTTAATTTGATTAAAAACTATATAGTATGCATGCATGGGAGGTGAAGGGTTGGAGATTACTTTTGAATAAAATAATGGCATGGCATGCTACTTTTCACTTTTGCTTTTTGCAACACCAAGACATGCAATTAAAAATCATTCTCCCTTCCCTCCACTAAGCAATGGCCGAAACTTCCATCTATTTTCTCTCCAATTTTTCTCCAATTTTGTGTTCTTCAATTTGTTGAAGTAAACACACTTCTCTTTGAAAAATCCTCACATTTTTCTAGTGCAAATTGTGAGGGGATCTACCTAGTTGGTGGTGGGCCTAATTTGAAGGAAAGTTTCAAGGATTTGGAGGAGAGCTTGTAGATTCATCTTCCATTCAAGAGCTTTGTTGCTAGTCAACAAAGTTGGAGCCACAATCAACTTTTTAAAGTTGATAGGTATATTTCCTTAACATCCTATGTATGTTTTAGTGTTTTTGTAAATATTGCACAAGTCTAAGGGGTGGCCGAAATATTCCCTCAAATTTTTCGAAAATTTTGCTTCCGTTGCGTTTCCGGTCACCGTAACCGATCACCTTTCAGAAACGGCCTCTTAAACTGAGGCCTCTGATTCTGCTGCTGCGGTGGAGCCTGGTAGGGCCTCTTGCCCTGCCTATCTGCCTCAATATCTCGCTGGTCCTGCTCTGCCGCCAATGCTCTAGATACGGCGACTGCATAAGAAGTGGGACCAGCTACTCTCACATCGCGGCGCAGGATCGGCCGCAGTCCATTCAGAAAATGCCGCAACTTTGCTTGGGCATCGTTCGCAATGAGGGGCACGAAGTGACACCCCCTCTCAAACCTTCTCACAAACTCTGCTACGCTACTATCTCCTTGCCGCAGCGTCATGAACTCGTTGGTGAGTCGGGTTCGTACTTCCTCAGTGAAGTACTTGGAGTAGAAAACCTCTTTAAAACCATTCCAAGGCAGCACCTGTAAATTGACTGCCACTGACGCACTCTCCCACCATAGTCTGGCGTCTCCAGTTAATAAGAAAATGGCACAACGTACCCTATCAGCATCTGCCAGCTCCATAAAGTCGAAAATCACTTCGATGGACTTGATCCACCCTTCAGCTTTCATCGGGTCAGTGGTACCCGCTAACTCCTTCGGACTCATCCTCCGGAACCTCTCATATACCGCCTCAGGTCTAGGCCTCTCCTCGGGGCCTACAGCAGTCTGGTTCCTCGCAAACTGCGCGAAGAACTGCGTCATGCCTGCAAGCATCTGCGCCTGCATATCTGGAGGTGGTGGTGGAGGTGGAGGATTGGCTCTTTCCTCCTCTCGGTGCTCCCTGTCCTCAGTCCTATCCTCCTGGTTAACCATACGTCTAGGAGGCATACTGTTCCAACAATTACCCAACACGTAAACCCAACATGCATGAATATAATACCAATATCATAAGATGCACAAAATTTGAACTTTAAAACATAAACATGCTGAAATCATGATCTAATGCATAGTACATAGCGTAACTCAAAACTTTAAAACTTACAGACTTGAGGTGTGACTTCGAGAGCTTCTTGCGACTGGCAGTAGGCGTAACCCTTTACAAGAACACCGCTCTGATACCAACTGTAACGAACCGTATTCTACACTACTTAAAATTTGCGGAAGAATTAAAAATTTTCTTAAATAAAAACATTCATACGGTCGTCACTCAACATTCATAAAAATAAATCTCACCATCATCCGTCACCAATAAAATTTTGCTAAAGTAAACTGTCTCAAAACGTCTCACGTTCAAATCAAAACATCAGAGTATTTTAAAAATTTGCATAAACATAAACTTGCGGTCCTCGGGTTTAGCCTGCCACTCAGCCCAAGCCTGCCCCTTGGTCATCACCTCCTGTCTCCTCAACATAGTCACCTGCATCGATCAAGTCTAGTGAGTCTAAAGACTCAACACGTATAAACTGGAAATAACGAGTAATACGTAATAAAACCACATGCAACTTGAAAATATGACATACATACTTGGAACTTGAACTTGCATAATAAACTTGAACATACGTACATACATACTTCGACGTGCCATAACTTAAACTTTTCATAAACATGCTGCATACTTGAACATACTTTAACATACATAACTTCATCATTTTGCGTAGAGGATGTTTCAAAGCGAGTGACCCGTAACATAAATGAGCCTGATCAGACTATACCACAGTACTGGGCTGACAGGGACGTATCCGCTGCCGCATACATAAGATCCCCGTTCATAATTTAACAGGCCAGTTGATCCACGTTCATAATTTAACGCTTCACAACCACGATCTAACCCGTTCATAATTTAACGGGCGGATTGGTCCCCGTTCATAATTTAACGCTTTCCAATCCTAACATAATTTGGTCACAAGACATTTAGCATACCTCAAAAACTAAAAAATGTTTTCTTGCACGTCAACATACCTACTTGGCGTTGAGGGATTCGTTGGACTTCGACTGGGGCCGTTGCTGCTACTTACTAACGTGAATTTCATACTTAACTTGCATTACTTAGACGTAGAAAACTCATGCTTACTCTCAAGCTCAATCAGACCTTAGGACCTTCTACAATTTCCCACGACACGCCCTTAATAATCTTTGCACTAACCCATAACATCTAACTTAAAATGAACTTACAAACATTTCCCAAAAACAAGGGTACACGGACCCCGTGCTTGGGTCCGGGAGAGGGTCCGTGTACGTACTGCCTAGAGTGTGTCGGAAAACGGAAGGGGCACGGACCCCGTGCTCGGGTCCGGATGGGGGTCCGTGTAGACTCTGGAAGAAGACATTGAAAGGAAGCAAAGGCACGGACCCCGTGTCAGGGTCCGGGTGAGGGTCCGTGTAGATACTGGAAAAAGACACTAAGTGAAACCCAAAGGCACGGACCCCGTGCCCTCATCCGTGCAAGGGTCCGTGCTGTCTCGCAAAATTGACACTGAAGGAATAACAAAGGCACGGACCCCGTGCCCGGGTCCGTGTTTGGGTCCGTGTTCGCTCGTTGCTTCGAAACCTGCGAGAAAACTTATGCACCTGCCTAATCTCCCAATTGCACATCAATGGAACGAAATTTACCATCTTAGGACTCTTCTTAGAACACCATAACATTGCATCAAAACTTATACAAACACCTCACAATACGACGTCCACTATACTACACAATGCAACACCAATTATGCAATTAACCTCAATCCCTTTCCTACAACTTTAAACTCATTCAAACGCCTAACAACTTGCATCAAAATCTTAAAAATACACCAAACCTCAAAACTAGCATGCTTATACGCAGCAACGATCGCCCGTCAGTTTCCAACGAAGCCTGCAACACTGAAACTTCAAGAATTATCAAAATCATAACTTTTCTGAAACGTAGTTTGAGCAGTCCCACGAAAAATGCCATAACTCACTCAATATTTGTCCAAAAATTTCGAATCATATATCAAATCGAAGGTATCGAAAAGTTACACGTTTTTGCCGTTGAAAGTTTTCCCAAAATATGAACAGAAAAATCGCAGTTTTGACATGAACAGTAAAAAACGAGTTTTAGATCTAAAAATTTTCCTTCGAAATTGATCCGATTCATGATCCGCTCAAACTACTATCATGATACATAACTTTTACGCATAAAAATCAACGCAACGCATAATATGACTTGATCGACACAGCAAGAACAGAATATACGTGCCTTTTTGATGATAACGTTACCGAAACGACGTCACCGAAGCGGAGATAAGAGCGAGGTTGATCCGGGGCGATTGTGGCGCTAAAATTCTTGAGGAAACACACGAAAATCTTGCTGGAAATTATGAGGGGAGAGGGGCGGCTGCTCTAAGGACTAAGAACCCTAGTTCTTTCTTAAAAAAAATCTGAAAATACAAATGTGTTTGTGTTGTGTGTGTAATACACGATTTTTAGGTGTGTGTAAAAGTGTGTGTGTGTGTGTGAGGCGTGTGTTTCAATTAATTAAAAGACTAACTTTTGCTTAATTAAAAAAAATAATAGTCTACTAATCAAAACATTAACTCACACTTAATCTTTTAAATAAAACTCTTTAACTAAAATATAACACACCAAATTAGATTTTGAAAGTTTACAAGTCTTAAAATTACTAATTAAATATTTAGGCACAAAAATGCTAAAACTCATTAAATTAATTAAAATGCCCCCAAACTTAACTTAAAATAAAATACCATATCTAAACTTGCCAAAAATCGTCACCGGGTCTTTTCCTCAATCCCGCCTCGAATGATCGCCTGAAACATGAAACTCGAAAGACATTTTAACGTGCATCACATAAACATAAATAATTTAAAATAATGCATTTAAATAAATCATGCATCGCCAAAACCCATTTATTAAAATTAATTTAAATGATTTAATACTTAAATGAATGCATGGGTTATACGTGTATTAAATTTGGGCACTACAATAGCAACTTCCAAAACTGAAGCAGAATATCTAGCTGATGTGCTCAACTGCTCTGGATTCAGCAATAACTGAAAGACTATGGAGTCATTGCAAAAAAATCACCAATCTTTTGTGATAATACAAGCACAACTGCGATTACATATATTCCAGTTCTTCACTCCAGGACAAAACTCATTGACGTCAGACATCATTTCATCATAGACCATGCTCTAACGAAAGCAATCATGCTGCAGTACATACCAACTGATCAAAAAGCAGTTGAAATCTTCACAAAGCCATTATCCGAGACTAAGTTTTCTCACTTTCGCAACATTCTTGGTTTAATTGACTTATCTTACTTATATTATTTCTTATCAGTTAATATTATTAGTCATTTTTTATGAGTAGAGTTGCATTGTTATGATAGTTCGAGGTGTCAGTTAGTAGTTGTTAACTGTCACTAATTATCTTTTAAGTTAGTATCAACTAGTATGCAGAAAGTAAATAGCAATGAATCGGAATAGCAACTTTATGATAATACATTTCTACTATTACATGGGTTAATTATCTGTCTAATGCATTTAGCCTATCAGATAACCACAAGTACATTTCCTCATAAATTCTCCTAGAATCTTCTGTAAAAACGATTTTCTCTAGTTTTCAATACTCCTTGTCAAGCATAAGGAAATAGAGACCCTCATAAGTTACAAGGCCTGAAGTATGAATGACATCGAGACGCTTCTTATATTTGACTTCAGTTGCCTTCTGTTCATCAGTGGCAACTAATCTATCTCTTTGGGTAATCTGCAAGTCATGTATCTTCGTCCAGGTGGACATAACTTTATCAAAGAGGAAGTCTTCAATATCTTGCTTCCAAATCTCCATGGATGAAAGTTCTTCTGCAAGATTAGGCCTTCTGGAACTGCTTGATATGTCCATTTGTGCTTAACTGATATTATCTGCTTAAATATTCTATACCTGATGAAGTTTATCTTATTTATAGAAACACTCTAGTTGAAGAAACAAGGAAGACGAAGGGACATCAGTCAATGGAATGCAATTAATTTATCTAGAATGAGATTCTCTTACTCTCTTTTATTTATATGCATTTATTTAGGGGGGATGTCGATTCTGAATGGTTAACTGATAAGATAATCTTCAGTTGGTCTTCAACTAAACTGATTCAGTTTTCAACTGATCACTCAGTTACTGACCTAACTGATCTTATCAAATATGTTAACTGATTATTCGATAAGTATTCCATATTAAGTGATGTGACTGTTAAAAGTATGCATTTAATTAATGTCATTCATTGAACACTAATACGAAACATGGCCCCACATGGTTCATTAGAATTCTATTCACTTTTTCACCGCATGTACACATATTCTTCTCAAATATATCTTGGACTGACACGTATCCAAAAATTTGAACACTCACAAACATAAGTAATTTTACCGCCTCAATTCAGTTTCTTCACGAGCATTTCAATTTACAAAGCTTATCACACATATAAAGTTCTTTCTTCTTCGCAGATATTCAATCATAAATGGCAAGCCAAGTTCCGGCCTACATGCTAAATGCTATGGCAATTGATTTCGACTCCGTCCTCTCTGTTAAGGACGAAGCCGTTGAAAGTATCTTTCTGAAGCTGGAAGCAGTTGGTTTGAGGAAATTCTTGGGACATCTACTGTGGGGACCCGGACGCTAATCAACTTCTTAATCATCGTTGGGATTTAATTATCTGTTCTGATAAACTGGTTCTAAAATATTTCTTTTTAAATTATAACTGCGGAAGGTAATGGAATCTAAATACTATACATGTCTGTATATAAAATACAATTCAGTATTAAAAATACAATAATGTACAACATTCTAATCTAAGGTTCACTAATAAAGTTCTAGTAGTACAATCCAATCTACTGTAAGTCCGGAATCACCACGCTAAACTCGTCTTCTCTCATCATCTTCTTGACCCCGATCCTACCTCCCCTGATGTCATGCACACATACAAACAAGACACCAGCCGGATAACTCCGGTGAGAATAAATCCCAGTATAAAACATGGTAAGCATGTATATAAACAAACTAATTCATAAAACATGCGATCATGTATCACCCAATATATTTCATACTCTATGAAATAAATCAAATAAGCATGTAACTCAAATCAGATAAACATGCATATAAACAATCTAAATCATAAAAACATGCTAGCACAACTGGAAGCAATAACGATGGGTCCTATGATCTAGGAGCCACATCCATATAAGCATGCATTCCTACTCAAATCATGTCTAGACTCGACTCGATCTATAACTCTAGGGATCCCGGTATGAATAAGACGATCTATCACCTACCCTACCACTCGGGATGATTGTACGTCTTATTCCTAGACTTCGGTCTGATCTGTATCCACATCTACAATAGGAGAGGTGATCTTCTCCTAAGCTGTGATATCACCGAACGTCTAGCAGTCTGGCTGATCTCCAAACTGTCCTATCTTAAATGCATGAATACAATCAGTAAACAAAGCATAATCATATAAAACATAAACAAGAATATAGTATGTGATTTATTGGGCAACTCAAGTAGTGATCTCAATTGAGTTGTTTCTTCCCGAATATCACATGAATTATACCTTTGTCGTCCCAGTCTGACGAAGACGATGATCTGTTTTCAAACCTGTCCATATCAATCTGAAATGACAATATCGAATACATTGTATCAGTGAATAACTCAATATACAATCTGTTCTGATCAATACTCAATTCAGTATACAATCTGATCAATGTCTGAACAAGATACAATCTGAGTCATATCAATAATATCCCAATCTAATCGACATCATATCTGAATCTGATCAATCTAAATCAACTGATGTTTAAACGGCATAACAACACAGTCTCGATACCCCGTCAGTCTAAACATTATAAATATAATATCAGACTTCATAATCAATAACAATACTAGTCATAATCTCAATAACAATACAAATCTGATATGAAATCTCAGTCAAATCAACTCTGAAAAACATAACAAATACGAAGACAGTCTGTTCTTTAATCTGTCTTCAATTCTACATTGTCTACGGTAGTAGAAACACCATATCTGAATCACATGCAATTCCAGCAACATCATATTCTCAAAACATCTCAAAACGTAACGAAACTTACGTCCTTGTGTAGCTGAAGTCGAGAGAAGCTCAAAACTGAAGTCGGATTTGAATTCTGATAGATGGATTTCTCACAATCGCGAGTTTAAAAGGCGTAAGGATTTTCTTTCCAAAATCTCGTCCCTTTTTCCGATTTTTCTGAGGAATAACGTGTCAATCAGTTATATATATATTGCATGCAAACTCTGAAACGTGGCATCATTTTTCAGCAACCACGCATGACCGCGAGTGCGGTCGTGCAAGGAGCGCGGGTGCGCTCATGCTTCGGCATTATCCTCATTTTCTGAAATTCACCACCGCGGGTGCGGTACATCTTAGACCGCGGGTGCGGTACCACCACCGCGGGTGCGGTGTCGCCTCGAATAAAATTTGCCAACTTTCTGTCCATGCACCGCGGGTGCGGTCTTGGTTGCACCGCGGGTGCGGTGTGGCTTCGGCCTTTCTTGCAAAAATCCACAATTGCATGACCGCGGGTGCACTCCTGTTCTGGGGGCGGGTGCGGTCTTGCAAACCCTGTTTTCACATGTCTTTTCTTCCATCATTGCATGTCATACATTCTCATATCTTCCGAGTCTCACGTTAATGATGATTGATAATCTTAGTTATCGATTCTGTAATTCTTGGGCCTTACTTTTCTCCCCCTCTTATATCTGAGTTCGTCCTCGTACTCATAAGTAATCACATCAGAAATTTCAGATGAAATGCATAAGAGAGTTAAATCAAAACTCAAATATCTGATTTCAATCTGGAATAAGAATTCATCAAGTATAATGTCATAATACTTCTCTAGTCCTTCTGATCAAATCAATCGTGCCATGTTGGTTATACAACATCCGTATAAACCAATTACAGTTCATAACCAACCAATGCTGGTAGTTGTTACCCAGTTTGTTTATCCCAATCAAGGACATATGCAATCTTCAGCTTCAAGTACAAATCGTCATCATCCGACGTTGGTTTTCTAAGTCTGCACATTCTGAATTATCTTAATAGCTATTGTCATATAGTAATTCATACAGTGACAATAAGTCATAACAACTAGTGCTAACCTCCAGCACTAAGGCTGTATAGTGCTAACATCCAACACTAAAGCTGTACCGAAGTCTTTTAATATCTGGATAATCCATTCTGACTGTCTGTCAATCTGTGAAACAATCTAAGAAATAGTTCATGATATATTCTGTCACGAATACAAACTCAAGCAAAATCACAATCTGACATAATCTACTATGGCATTCTGATCTTTCTGACCACTTTTCTGACACCGACCTGTGTCATTTAGTCAGGACTGTACGTTATTTGGTACAAACTATAAGATATAGATTGAACAATCTGTCAATCTTAATCATATCATATTACACAATCTGTACAAATAACGGTAAGTTCATTACCAAGGCTATAGAAATGTACTCCCATTTCTATTTAGAACTATACAATTCTGTAATACATCTTCTGATTTCAATCTTTCTGTCTTTTCTGTTAGCGATTTAAACATATCAGTACAATTTATGCCAACATTTCAATACAAACTATGTCATAGCTGATCTAATATGTCTATATAAAACTATCTGTTCGAATATCATACATTCTCAACTATCTGAATGAAAACTGAATCCATAACTGTTCGGTTCTGACGTTATCTGTGAATTCAGATTCGAACCATTCTGTATAAACACTCAGTTAATAACATAAATTAATAAAGAAATACCCACCTGGTATTCGGCTCTGACTATCAATATCAAAATCTGTAAACAATTCTGAAACATGTTGATATCATAAAATAATCAGTCCCATCCAACACAAAATCACAGATCTGTTAATTCTGATTGATGTTCTGTTCTGATTAGCAAAATACAATTCTGAACCCTCTGATTCATGAACGGATGCTCTGATTCCTGAACTGATGTACACTCAACTGGTTACAATAAACTGTATCAGCACTGATTCACAATAACAGTAATATTGCATCAGATTCAGAATAGAAAGAACCTATACAGATCTAGTGAGTTTAAGAAACCTCATAAAATAACAAAATCAAGCAACTGTAAATTCTGGCTATCTGACCAATCCTCATACTGCCCAGATCAACTGCTATATCTCATCTGCAAATAACATATGCTCCCAACAATATAAGATATCGCAAATACTGATGTAGAACAATAACAATACTCAGCAGATATATAACAATAAGAGAATAAAATAATCAGAATAAGACAATCTGCAGGTAATAAATTTCTGACATTTCTGGAATTCCTGATCTTTCTGTCTTAACTGTCTAAATCAACCGATCTTCAGATATTATATATTCTGAATAAACACTGTATCAATAACTGCATACTGGATTCATACCTGACCCATTTCTGTATACAATGATCATAGTTCTCTGAATATTTAACACAATCTTCAATTATTCAATATAATCAATCAAATGCTGCAATATATCAATAAATCATAGATATACCAAGCATAATCTTCAGAATATCTCTGAACATAAAATCTATCAATTTAGAAACAAAACTGAAATGTCTTTAAGAGAATACTCAATCCACTGTAATTCTCAGCCAATGTTCTTTTATCTGTCAATTATATCAATTCTGTCAAGTCATTCTGTACTATGTTCTAATATACCAGCAATACTCGGTATTGATTCAATTTTGAAATCTACCTTTCGGATATCAAACACATCTAAAATCTTATTTAGGCAAACACCAGTCAACTATTATATTACTAGCAACTCTATCACTGGTAGACTCGATTTCAATGGATCTATTGAATACATAAGGATGCCATCTGTTCCTCTCTGTAATAATCGAGTCATAAACAGTACAAGTATTAAAGGAATTCTAGATCTAAAATCCTTACCGGAAAATTTCCGTTTATCATCCAGATATGGTCTGGGTCTTACCATTTCTGGAACAATGTCTACAATATTTCTGTACTTGTTCAGCATATAAATGACAATAATGCTTCAATCAGAAACACAAGTACATCACAATCTAATTCCATCTCATTCTTGTCTAACTGGAGTATATCATATGTCACAGAAATTTCTGATATCAACATATTCCTCAACAACCAAGGAATCAATACTACAGTATATACAGACCCAACAGATACAGCATATCTCCATGCTACTCATTCACAGATACTCATAAAGAATGCATTAGTACACATCAATACGTATGCAATATAATCATAAAAGAATAGTACCTGCAATATATTGTGGGTCTGTTTCTCAGTCATTATCACCAATGACTCTGCCCTCTAAAATCTTCGAGAACCCTTCTGGGGACAAACCTTAGCAAAGTGTCCCGTTTGCTTACAAACATTGCATTTACCAAGCACTCCTTGACATTGTTCTGTGGAATGTCGCCCTCCACACGTCCTACAATACACTCCGGTATAGCTCGGACTAGGACTGCTAGAACTAGAGGAATCACTTCCTAACTTCTTGAACTGTTTCTTTTGAATCTTCAATGGTTCTTTCTTCCTATCACTGCTGCTGCCAATCTCAACTCTAGAAGGCAGTTGCTGTGGATTTGACGTTGGAAAATCATACGAGACTCCCTGTTGTCCTATCAGAACTGTTTCTGCTCTTTTGGCCCTGTTCAAGGTATCAGCAAAACTACTCGATTGCTTCACATTCACCAATGTAAGTATTTCTGGATTTAATCCCTGAATGAACTGACTAGATATAGCATAATCGTTTCTAGCCATGAGAGGGGCAAAACGTAACAAGGTGACGAATTGTGCCAAATACTCATCGATACTCATCTGTCCTTGTCTTAGGTTAGTGAACTCTGCACTTCTGTCCTCTCTATATGATACGGGGAAATATCTTTGATAAAATTCAACCTTGAAAATGTTCCACGAAATCACTGAACGATTCTGTTCTAGAGCTCCTTTGGTTAGTAACTACCATCTTCTTGCAGTCTCGTGCAACTGGTTCTCAATAAGCCTAATTCTACACTCATCTGTGAAATCTAGGAATTCAAATAACATTTCTGTCTCCTCAAGCCACTTCTCACAATCTGCTGACGTCTCATTTCCCTTCAGAACCGGCGGCTGAAACCACTGGAACCTCTGTAACTGTGTTTCCATCTGAATCTCTGACACGTCTATCTGAGGTTCTGACCTACCTGTCTGATCATATGAAGTACTGCCTCTTTCTGGAATTCTTCGGGGCAGTACATCTGATTATCAAACACATTAGTAATCTAGTACTACAAATCTGTACCAATCTTTCTCTGATCATGATCATCTTACTGCTGATCATGAATCTGATTTGATTCATACTTAAGAATACATAATACCAATTCCAATCACATAATCAGGTAAACATGTATCTTAAAGCAGTAACACATAGTCTCATGCCAGCACATAATGTCAATCAACATTAAATCAATCTCATGCTAGCACACACATGCAAGGAAAGAAAATTCATCTACCCCGCTCATTCTCTTCTATTTCAATCTAATTCAATCTAAAGGATCTCTCGCTCTGATACAACCTGTTTTGGGGACCCGGACGCTAATCAACTTCTTAATCATCGTTGTGATTTAATTAGCTGTTCTGATAAACTGGGTCTAAAATATTTCTTTTTAAATTATAACTGCGGAAGGTAATGGAATCTAAATACTATACATGTCTGTATATAAAATACAATTCAGTATTAAAAATACAATAATGTACAACATTCTAATCTAAGGTTCACTACTAAAGTTCTAGTAGTACAATCCAATCTACTGTAAGTCCGGAATCACCACGCTAAACTCGTCTTCTCTCATCATCTTCTTGACCCCGATCCTGCCTCCCCTGATGTCATGCACACATACAAACAAGACACCAGCCGGATAACTCCGGTGAGAATAAATCCCAGTATAAAACATGGTAAGCATGTATATAAACAAACTAATTCATAAAACATGCGATCATGTATCACCCAATATATTTCATACTCTATGAAATAAATCAAATAAGCATGTAACTCAAATCAGATAAACATGCATATAAACAATCTAAATCATAAAAACATGCTAGCACAACTGGAAGCAATAACGATGGGTCCTATGATCTAGGAGCCACATCCATATAAGCATGCATTCCTACTCAAATCATGTCTAGACTCGACTCGATCTATAACTCTAGGGATCCCGATGTGAATAAGACGATCTATCACCTACCCTACCACTCGGGGTGATTGTACGTCTTATTCCTAGACTTCGGTCTGATCTGTATCCACATCTACAATAGGAGAGGTGATCTTCTCCTAAGCTGTGATATCACCGAACGTCTAGCAGTCTGGCTGATCTCCAAACTGTCCTATCTTAAATTTATGAATACAATCAGTAAACAAAGCATAATCATATAAAACATAAACAAGAATATAGTATGTGATTTATTGGGCAACTCAACTAGTGATCTCAATTGAGTTGTTTCTTCCCGAATATCACATGAATTATACCTTTGTCGTCCCAGTCTGACGAAGACGATGATCTGTATTCAAACCTGTCCATATCAATCTGAAATGACAATATCGAATGCATTGTATCAGTGAATAACTCAATATACAATCTGTGCTGATCCATACTCAATTCAGTATACAATCTGATCAATGTCTTAACAAGATACAATCTGAGTCATATCAATAATATCTCAATCTAATCGACATCATATCTGAATCTGATCAATCTAAATCAACTGATGTTTAAACGGCATAACAACATAGTCTCGATACCCCGTCAGTCTAAACATTATAAATATAATATCAGACTTCATAATCAATAACAATACTAGTCATAATCTCAATAACAATACAAATCTGATATGAAATCTCAGTCAAATCAACTCTGAAAAACATAACAAATACGGAGACAGTCTGTTCTTTAATCTGTCTTAAATTCTACATTGTCTACGGTAGTCGAAACACCATATCTGAATCACATGCAATTCCAGCAACATCATATTCTCAAAACATCTCAAAACGTAACGAAACTTACGTCCTTGTGTAGCTCAAGTCGAGAGAAGCTCAAAACTGAAGTCGGATTTGAATTCTGATAGATGGATTTCTCACAATCGCGAGTTTAAAAGGCGTAAGGATTTTCTTTCCAAAATCTCGTCCCTTTTTCCGATTTTTCTGAGGAATAACGTGTCAATCAGTTATATATATATTGCATGCAAACTCTGAAACGTGGCATCATTTTTCAGCAACCACGCATGACCGCGGGTGCGGTCGTGCAAGGAGCGCGGGTGCGCTCATGCTTCGGCATTATCCTCATTTTCTGAAATTCACCACCGCGGGTGCGGTACATCTTAGACCGCGGGTGCGGTACCACCACCGCGGGTGCGGTCTTGTTCTTACCGCTGGGTGCGGTGTCGCCTCGAATAAAATTTGCCAACTTTCTAGTCCATGCACCGCGGGTGCGGTCTTGGTTGCACCGCGGGTGCGGTGTGGCTTCGGCCTTTCTTGCAAAAATCCACAATTGCATGACCGCGGGTGCACTCCTGTTCTGGGGGTGGGTACGGTCTTGCAAACCCTGTTTTCACATGTCTTTTCTTCCATCATTGCATGTCATACATTCTCATATCTTCCGAGTCTCACGTTAATGATGATTGATAATCTTAGTTATCGATTCTGTAATTCTTGGGCCTTACATCTACTCAAGAAATTTATTCCAGAGAATTTCAGGAGTTCTATAGCAACGACTTCCTATCAACTTAAGGGCAGATTAAAACTACTGTCAACAGCAAGTTGCCGACTATTGATGAAGAAAATTTTAGCTCTATTTTACAACTACCGTCTGATGGCCTCTCTCACTAATCTGACGTGAAAGCCGCCGATGTGGAGTAAATTCTTACTCTTTTATCTCCTGATGGGAGGAATATAAAAGTTTCAGGATCCAAAGAAAGAGCTAAAATATGAATATCAACTGCTGGCAGATATATTGGCAAAAGGTATTCTAGCCAAAGAGGGTTCTTTTGCTGCCCTTACACTCAAAAAATTTCAGATAATGGCTGATCTGGTGAATGGATGCAAGATGAACTGGCCAAACATATTGTTAAACATTTTGAAGAACATGGTTCAATCATCAAACAGTCCAAAGGCTTTGCTGGGCCGATCAGCTTTATTCTGAAGAACAAAGGTTTGGTGGATGACTCTTCTGAGAAGTCATCCAAATACAAAGTCTTCAATGATAATAATGTTCAGCCACCGAATATCAAGCTGGACATATCTCTTGAGCAGTTTGTTAAAGTCAAGAAGTAGATTGGGGTGCAGGCAGCTCCCAAATCATTCAAGAAGACCAAGGCCTTGGCTCAGAAAAAGGAAATCAAAAGGAAACTGATTGTCAGTGACACTGAGTTGGAGAAAACTCCATCTCCGAAAATAATGAAGAAGCCAAGGACCCAGAAATCCAAACCAATAGTTGCTTTGGAAACCATCCCTGCTGATTGGTTGAGGCAAACTGGAGCTGAACAGCCTATCAGTGCAATACCAATCACGGTCAGTTCCAGTTGCATCCTCAACTGAACAGCAGTTACTGTCTCCAATTGCTCCCTCCAAGAAGACTATCACTGTATATGGTGATAAACAAAAACAAGTTGGAGTAAAAGCACCACTGATCGCTATCACCGGCCTATCTGAACTGCCTTTTGCCTGACCAAAGGGAGTGGTGATATGAGATAAAGTGGATGCAACTGTTTCAAGCCTGAGCATTTCTCATGCCCTCACTGACCCGAAAGGAAATGGCAAGATGATTGAAGAGCCCAGACCAACCGACCCGATTCAGACTCATATTGATTTAATATGGGAAGAGGTAAATGAGTTTTTTGAATCGAAGTTGAAAACAATGAATGGGTCAGATTTAGAACCGAAGTGTTTGCCAACGGATTGCAGAAGAAATCAGTTTTGAACAAATTCATCGCCTTGGAAACTATAGTCCTGAGGGTAGTCAAATCTGCTTCCATTGTTCAAGCACTGGAGAGAAGGAATTAGTTCTTTGATCTGATGCGTGCAAGAAGTTGGCTCAAGTCATAGCTCAGCTACGCAAAAACTAACCTATTAGTCCAACAACCTTCAATGACAAAGAAGTTTATGACCAGTTGGACATGGATCTTATATCTTTGCATATGAAGATCAAAAATTGGGAAATGGATCAAGAGTTGACTATTCCAACAAATTCCCAAAGTTCTTCCTCAGAAGAGCAGGTTGAACCATCCAATCATCAACCGGAGCCATTCCAGTAAGAAGTTGCTGAACAAACTGAGCAAGTAATTGCTCCTTCTTCAAAGGTTGCTCAACATCATCCTCTGCTCCGGTAGGTCCTCAACTCTATACCGATGATGAGTTGTCATCGGCAAATATCAATGAAGTGATACAGTCATTTGCCGATGACATCCAGATGAATATGATAACTGGAGAATCAGTTGAAGACCCAAGTATATCTGAACAACCAGCCTCAGAGGCAATAATATTAGCAGTTGAAACATCAGTTTAGTCGCCTGCATGACTGAACAAGTAGTCCCAGCTGAAACTGAAGTGGCTCAATTGCAATCAGAACCAACTGAAGAGCCAACTTACGTATCAGTTTCCAAACCAACTTAAGAGCCAACCAGCACAACTGCAGTTTAGATTCCCACTTCTTCTCAAAAACCTCAGCAGAAAATAATTGAATGAATTTTTTCAGAAATGGTTGCGACAGAATCATCCAAATATGGCCTTGGTAGTTTTTAATTAAGCAAACTAGGAGTAAGAACTGGAATAATCCGAAGCTCTGTCTCCTCAGATATCAATGTCTACTGAAACTATGATAGAAGATCGACATTCAGTCCAACCTCCAAATCTGATTTCATCTATTTCTGATATTAATTCAACTCAATTGATGCACACATTAAAGATGAACTCTATGAACGAGAATACAATGAAGAACCTTCACCAGGATACAAAGTATATTACTTCCCTATTTCCCCAACTAGATCAATTGAAGAAAGACCGAGTGACAGTTCAAGCACATTTCCAAACTCAATATATGTCTAAAAATCACATTGAACTGTTGGAAACAATAGTGATAAAGAGAATGGATCTGATGCAAGAACAATTATTGTCTGCTATATCTAATGTCACCTCAGAAGTCTATGCTTTATGAAGCAAGGTTGATGGGTTTGACAAAAAGGAGGAATATGAAGAAGAACAGCAACAGCTATCTAAGAAAAGACCAAGTCAACCAACTAATCAAGGACCAGCTGATAAGATGGCAAAGAAATGAAGAAGTCCAGATCAGTTAGAAGACAGTCTTCATATTCAATTGAATTTTTTTGAATTATTTTCAGTCAGTCAGTAAAATATTCTTTTATTCAAATTCTTTCATTCGTTGTACGAATCTGTACACTGAATAAGTTATCAATAAAAGAGTATGTTATCTACGAGAACACCAAAAAAGGGGAAATTGTTGAGATTTCGATTTCGAATTTTGACAAATTATGCGTGAAAAGAGTGAACAACAAATCGAGAAAACATAAGGTAGCTGAACTGAAAGATTCGTAAACTAATAGTTGCCCGAACTGAAGATTAATGCGTATATAGTCAAAGGCAACTGAACTCTGCTAAGATAACTCAAATATGTAGTCAACTGGATGATCAGTTGGAACTGATCACCTACACTACAATCAGTTTAGAACAATCAGTTAATCCTATCGGCTTTGTCAACTGATAAATTAGCTTTACACATCATCAGTTAAGGAACGTAGCTATCAACCGACAACTGTACAAGAGCAGACTGTAACATGTAGTGGGAACGCCGCATTTTAGAAAAGCTACAGTGTACGATTGACAGAAGAATGTTGACATAGATATACAACGGATATAAAGATTCAAAATGAATTCATTGTTCCTGTTGGAAGCAAAGCTATAATAGTCGAGAAAGATCATTTGAAGATAATAATCAAGCTATGAAATTGTACAAGTTATCAAGCAGAACTCTGTGCATACTCTTTCAGATCAAAATCTCTCAAAAGCGCACGCTCAACATACACATTAACAGCTTTCAGGCTATACCTTGAGCTTAAAAGCACAAACAATTATTGTTATATTATTCAATCTTTTAGAGATCAGTTGTGCTAAGAAATTTACATATCAGCTGAGTACTGATAAATCGTATTGAATCTAAGAATTTCATTTTTGGCATTGTTAAGTCCAAATTGAAGTGGGTTTGTACAATTCATTATATAGATCAAAGTCTTTTAGTGAATATCCTATCTTCGAGATAGAAGGAGTGAGTTATAAGTATTTGAAATCTCTGAACATATACAAATCTTGTGTCCCTTAATTTCAGTTTTATTCTATCTGTCATTCAGTTTATTTCCACACTTTTATTAGTTAACTGATTGATATTGACAACAAGATTCGCGAATTCAGTTTAACATTAAACTGATTCATATATCGAAGAATTTGTGAAAATTGTAAAGGGTTTATTCAACTCCCTCCCCCCCCCCCCCCCCCCCCCCATATAAACACTTTTTCACTCCGAACCGATCATAAAAGATTTATTAACAATTAATTAATAAATTATGAAATAATTGTAGAGCCCAAATTCAGTACACGTAAAACCCGTGCATTTATTTAATTTGTTAAATTATTTAATTAAATTTAAAGTTATTTAAGTGATGTGTAATTTATTTAAATGTATTATTTTAATTTATTTATGTTAATGTGATGCACATTAAAATATTTCCTTGAGTTTCATGTTTCAGGCGATTATTCGATACATGATCGAGAAAAAGAGACCGAAGAAGGTTTTTGGCAAATTTAAAATATGATATTTTATTTTAAGTTAGGATTGAGACATTTTAAACGATTTATTAAGTTTTAGCATTTTTAAGGCCCAATTTAATTATTAGGTGATTTTAAGATTTTAAAACTTTTAAAGATTTAGTTCTTATATATTTTATTTTAAATTAAGGGATTTATTAGAGGTGAGTAGGGAGTTGGTATTTTAATTACCTTGTTAATTATGTAATTAAGTAATTTTTACTCTCCCTATGTAACGCCACAGATTCGACGACTGTCATCACTGTACCAAGACGGGTCTTTCCAGCTTGCTTATGTCCTCACTCACACGCACCCTGGGAAACTTCCAGGTGGTCACCCATCCCAAAAATGCCCCAAGTCAAGCACGCTTAACTTTGGAGTTCTTATGTGATGAGCTACCGAAAAGAAGATGCACCTTCGTGATATGAGTAGTACAAATCAAATCTTTTAAGCCTTCTTCAACTGTACAGTCCATTACATGAACAGTCTCGGAATCCCTCTCATTCCCGTGTGGGTCGGTTCATTCATGTTCCCTCCACCTGAAAGCCTGCCAGGAGACGCTCATTGTCCGTGCAACTGATGGCACCGGCGATCACCCCCCGCCCTCTTCGGCCCCGGGCGTCAAATGCCCACCAGCTTCTACTTGGTTCGTCTCCGAACCACACCGTACTAAGAGAGGTCGGCTCTGATACCAACTGTAATGCCCCATATTCGACGACTGTCCTCACAGTACCAAGACGGGTCTTTCCAGCATGCTTATGTCCTCACTCACACGCACCATAGGAAACTTCCCAGGTGGTCACCATCCCAAAATTGCCCCAAGTCAAGCACGCTTAACTTTGAAGTTCTTATGTGATGAGCTACCGAAAAGAAGATGCACCTTCGTGATATGAGTAGTACAAATCAAATCTTTTAAGCCCTCTTCAACTGTACAGTCCATTACATTGAACAGTCTCGGAATCTCTCTCATTCTCGTGTGGGTCGGTTCATTCATGTTCCCTCCACCTAGAAGTCCTGCCAGGAGCCGCTCATTGTCCGTGCAACTGATGGCACCGGCGATCACCCCCCGCCCTCTTCGGCCCTGGGCGTCACACCGTAATTACCCAAAACTCACGTACACACACTTTTACACACACATACACGACAACTCACACACAACCATTTCATTCCATCACATTTCAGATTTTTGAAAAGAAAACCTAGGGTTCTAAGAACCAAGAGGAGCCACCCCTATTCCCTGAATTTTCCAGCAAGTTTTCGTCACTTCTCTTCAAGAAAATCGTGCCACGTTCGTTCCACATCAACCCTCGCATCCTTCCTGCTTCGGTATCGTCGTTTCGGTAACTTTAAATATCAAAAGGCATGCATAATCTATTTTTATGCATTCATCTCATTATATTATGTGTTGTGATGTTTATTATACGTAAAAATTCATGTATGCTGTGAAAATTTTGAGCAAAAACTTTTGAAATGATTTTTGGATCAAAATTTTTAGATCGAAAACGTTTCTGTAGTCATTTCAATTTCTATGAAATATCGGTTGGTTTTCTGCAAAAAAGTTTAACATATAAAACGTAGAACATTTTGATACCTTCAATTTGACAGTAAATTCAAAATTTTTGGACAAGAAACGAGTGAGTTATGATCGTTTTCGTGGGACTACTCAAACTGTAATTTTCTGGAAAATGAGTTCTTGACGTGTTCTTGAAGTTATTTGTTGCAGGCTTCGTTGGGAACCGTTGGGTAATCGCTGCTGTAGAGCACAATTTCAGTACGCAGTAAAACTCATGTATTTATTTAAATTGTTAAATCGTTTAATTAAGTTTAAAATTGATTTTTTTGTTGTGCATGATTTATTTAATTGTATTATTTTTAGTTATTTATGTTTATATGATGCACGTTAAATTGTTTTTCGAGTTTCATGTTTCAGGCGATTATTCGATGCGGGATCGAGGAAAAGGGGACCGGTGATGGTTCTGGCAATTTTAAAATGTGGTATTTTATTTTAAGTTAAAGATGATGAATTTTAAATAATTTATTAAGTTTTTAGCATTTTAAATCCTAAATTATTTATTTAGTGATTTTAAGATTTGAAAAGCTTTAAAGTTTAACAATTGTGTGCTATATTTTAATTATGGATTTTGTAAAGTTAGCCTTGGATTAATGTTATTAGCATGTCAAATGGGTATTAGTTGTTTTTAATTAAACCCATTAGCCCTAATTACTCCTAATTATACACACACACACGTTAACACTAAAATCACACGCACACACATATACACGTTCACACACACACACACACACACAACTTTCATTCCAATTTCTTTCAATTCTTTGAGAGCAAAGCTTAGGGTTCTAATATCATACAACAGCCGCCCCTCTCCTTCAAATTTTCCAGCAACCTTGCGTGATTTTGTTGCAAAAAATCGTGCCAAGTTCGTCCCGGATCAATTATCGCACCAGTTCCGACTTCGGTATCATCGGTTCGGTAATTTCAATTATCAAAAGGCATGTATATTCTATTGTTCATGCGTCGATCTCGTCATAATATGTGATGTGATGTTTATTATGTGTAAAAATCTATGTTTGATGTACAAAGTTTGAGCAAAAATTTTTTGAATCAATTTTGAAATAATGTTTAGATCTAAAACTCGAATTCTACTGTCATTTAGTGTGCTGCGAATTTTGGGTCTCTTATCTTGAAAAACTTTCAACATATAAAACGTAAAACTTTTCGATATCTTTGATTTGCTAGTTAATTCGTAAATTTTAAACAAGAAACGAGTGAGTTATGATTGTTTTTGCGGGACTGCTCAAACTGTAAATTTGTGAAAATGTGTTCTTGACGTGTTCTTGAGTTTCTTGTGTTGCAGTATTCGTTGGATATCGCTGAGTGTTCCTTGCTATGTTTATAGTGTCCAATGGGGTGATCATGTGAATTTTTGGGTGTTGTCTCGGGTTGGTGAGGTTGTGCATGCATTAGAAGTCATACGGAACTCTAGTGTAGAATTTTGGGTTGAGTTGCGCAGAACTAGCGCCGCACTGCAGGGGCTGCGGCGCTGCTTGTACGTACCAGGAGGCGCCGCCGAAGCAGCGCCAAGGCGCCAGTCTGGCGCTACAGCGTTGCACTGCAATGCCTAGGCGCTGCTTCAGATGAATTTTAGGCTTCGAATTTAGGTGCTCTTGCTTCTTTTGGGTACTATTAAGTCGTTATGTCCTAGTATACTAAAGTTAATTCAAATGTTATGAAGTTGGATTGGGGAACGTTGAACTATGTTTTAAGCAAGGTCCGCACCTTCTATTGTTTGGGGAAATTCATACTTCTTGAAAATATTTGTTTCAGGGGTCGAGTCGGGGGTTAACAAGTTGTTTATCACGGTCAAGTCCTGAGCATTTCCAGAAGGTCATAAGTTAGTAAGTCAATGGGTGATGCATTCGATAGGCATGATTGAGTTGTGGAAGTTAAGGTTCATGGTAGCGCGTTTTCATGTGCAACAAGGACTCGAGCGAGATCCAAGGAATCCCTCCACGCCATTTAAGTATGTTCGACGTGCAAAAAGAAAATATTTTTAAGTTTTTGAGGTATGCTAAATGTCTTGTGACCAAATTATGAATGTGTTTGGAAGTCGGTGAACGTGGCCGAGGACCTCTCCATCCCGGTAAAGCATGACCGGGTTTATATTAGGATTGAAAAGCGGTAAAGCATGACCATGGACCAATCCACCCGTTAAAGCATGAACGGAGATCTCATGTATGTGGTAGTGGACTTTCCCTGGAAGCCCATTACTATGGTTTATTCTGATCAGGCACTTTTATGTATTGGTCATTTGCTTTGAAACACATCTCTACGAAAAATGAAGAAGTTTATGTATGTTCAAGTATGTATGATGCAAGAATATTTAAGAAAAGTTTTACATTGAGGGCACGTCTATGTTATGTATGTAGGTTCAAGCTTCTGTATGCATCTTCAAATTTCAAATATGTACGCTCTATTTTAAAGATACATGTAGTTTTATTACGTATTACTTGTTACATTCCAGTTTCTACATGTTGAGTCTTTAGACTCAGTAAACTTGATCGATGCAGGTGAGGATGACTTTGAGGAGACAAGGGGTGGGGACCGGTGAGCTGGCTTGGACTGGGCAGGAGGCTAAAACCGAGGACCTCCATGTGTTTTTTAAGAAATTATGAATTGTTTAAATACTCTGATTTCACGTTAATGATTACGATATTTAAAAAAGTTTTCCTAACAAACGTCATTTGTGAACTTATTTTTGCAAATGTTTTGAATGATCGGTTTATCAATTGATTGTGGACCGAAATTTGAAAGTTTATTTTGTATTTAAGAAAATTTTTAATTTTCCCGTAAAATTTCATTTAGTTTAAAAGTATGGTACGTTATAGCAGCTGCATTTAAGAATTGTGAGTATAATTTTGGGATGATTTTTGGTGCTTAGTTTCGTGTCGATAGACACCTGATTGCATTAAAAGTCCTAGGAAACATTTGGTGTCGAAATGTCTTGTTCATGGTTTGAGTTGCGTTGTATGATTTGTATCGTCGTTTTGAGGCATCATGGGAGTTTGAATCATTGCCATATCATCCTAGGATGGGTCTCGCGGTGTTGGTTCACGGTCCATATGATTGAGTTAGGAGGATTAAGCATAAGTGTAGTGATTTCCGTTGGTTTACATTTTCAGAGCCTACACGGACCTGGAGCCGGACCCTGACACGGGGTGTGTGCCCTTGTTTCTTTCGTGGTGTGAGTTTCCAGAGTCTACATGGACCCGGATTCGGACCCTGACATGAGGTTCGTGCCTTTGTTAATTTTGTTGGTTAAGTTTGCAGAGTCTACACGGACCCCAACCCAGATGTCTACACGGGGTTCGTGTCTTCGATGTTTGGGAAAAAGTAGGGATTGTTTTGGGGTTTGATGTAATGGTTTAGTACGATGATTAAATGAGGTTGAGTACCGAGAGATTTAGAACATCATAAGAAACTTGTAATTTTTGGTTGTGAGCATGATTATTACTTCTGAGTTATGAAAGATATGTGTTTCAACTCATACTAGTATGTACAACAGTGGCCCCAAGCGAGATCCATCGAATCCATCAACGCTATGTAAGTATGTTCGACGTGCAAAATTAGAAAATATTTTATTTTTAAGATATGCTAAATGTCTTGTGACCAAATTATGAATGGGTTTGGAAGCCTGTGAACGTGGCCAGGTGACCTCTCCACCCCGATAAAGCATGACTATGGTTAGATAAAGATTGGAAAGAAGTAAAGCATGACCAGGGACCAATCCACCTGGTAAAGCATGACTGGGGATCTCATGCATGTGGTAGGTGCATTTTTCCCTGCCATCCCAGTACTATGGTTTAATCTGATCTGGTGCATTTATGTATGTGTCACTTGCTTTGAAACATATCTCTACGCAAAATGATGAAGTTATGCATGTTCAAGTATGTAAGATGCAAGTATGTTTGTGACAAGTTTATGATGATGTTCTATGTTTATGTTATCACGTTCAAGTTTCAAGTATGTACGTTCTAATTTAAGGATGCATGTTGGTTTATTTATGTATATTTGTTATCTCCACTTTGTACATGTTGAGTCTTTAGACTCACTAGACTTGATCGATGCAGATGAGGAAGATTATGAGGTGACGTGAGGTGGGGACCAATGAGCTGGCTTGGACTGTGCAGGAGGCTAAACCCTAGGACCGCTTTGTTTTTTAAGAACTTTATGATTATTTCAAATACTCTGATTTCATGATACAGTTGATGATGTTTAAACAAGTGCTTTTGCAAAATTTGGTTGTGGTTGTGTTATTGCAAATATTTTAGACGAACGGATGATTTGTATTGCAATTCGGATGATTAATACTTATTTAAGAAAATTTTTATTTTTCCATAAAATTTAATTATGTTTTAAAAGTACGGTACGTTACAGTTGGTATCAGAGCGGTGTTCTTATAAAAGGTTATGCCTAATGCCAATTACAAGAAGCTCACAAAGTCACACCTCAAGTCTGTATGTTTTAAAGTTTTAAATTCTTTCATGTATTAAGCATTAAGTCATGATTTCAGCATGTACATGTTTAATTTCAAAATTTTGTCCATCCTATGATATTGATGTTATGTTCATGCATGTTGGGTTTAAGTGTTGGGCAAATTTTGGAACTGTATGCTTCCTAGACGTATGGCTGCCCGAGGAGCAGGTGATGGGAACAGAGAAGCTCAGGATGTGGAGAGGGTCACTCCCCCTCGTCCACCGCCAAATATGCAGTCTCAGATGCTTGCAGGAATGACTTAGTTCTTCACACAGTTTGTGAGGAATCAAGCTGCAGTGAACATAAGGGCGAGGCCCAGACCGGAGGCAGTCTATGACAGGTTTAAGAGGATGGATCCGAAGGAGTTCTCGGGGACTGCTGACCCGATGATAGCTGAAGGATGGATTAAGTCCATCGAAGTTATTTTTGCGTTTATGGAGCTACAGGACGCAGACAGGGTCAGATGCGCCACTTTTCTACTGACAGGAGACGCTAGATTGTGGTGGGAGAGCGCTTCTGTATCGGTGAATTTGCAGACCTTTTCGTGGGATGGCTTCAAGGAAGCTTTCTACTCCAAGTACTTCACTGAGGAAGTACTCTCCAGGTTGACTAGGGAGTTCATGACGCTGCGAAAGGGAGACAACAACGTTGCAGAGTTTGTGAAGAAGTTCAAGAGGGGGTGTCACTTTGTGTCCCTAATTGCAAATGATGCCCGAGAGAAGCTGAGTAATTTTATGGATGGTTTGCGGCCGATCTTGCGCCGCGATGTGAGAGTTGCTGGTCCCATTACTTATGCAGTTGCTGTGTCGAGAGCCTTGGCGGCAGAACAGGACCAGAGGGACATCGAGGGTGACAGGCAGGGCAAGAGGCCCTACCAGGCACCTCAGAAGCAGCAGCAACAGCGACCCCAGTTCAAGAGGCCCTTCCAAGGACAGCAAGGGAAGAGGCCATTTCAAGGACCACCGAAAGGAAAGGGTCCCATTCCTCAGCAAAAGCTCCACAGAAGCCTGGTGAGTACCCAGTATGCCCGAAATGCCACCTCCAGCATCCGAGACAGTGCTTATGGGGATCAGGAAAGTGCATCAAATGCGGAGCCGGCGATCATAGTAGAGTGTTCACCATGCAGGCAGAGGAGACGAACCCAGACACGACCCTGTTGACTGATAACTTATTTAATTCAGCACAATATTATTTTTGCTATGCATGCTACGAATTTTATTTGGGATTATTAGTGTACTAGTTAGTATTTTTTATGACTTAGTGTAGAGAGTTTCTACTATGCATGAGGCTAAGATGAGGATTTTGGGTTATAAATTTTGTGTATTGTGCTAACGTCTCTCAGGAAATATTTTCATTAAGAGGGTAGCCACGAAGGCCTAGATAGATTCCGGGGCCACTCACTCCTTTACTTCGGAGACATTCGCCAATCATCTGGACTTCAAGTCTATTGGACTCGACTTGCGCTATTCAGTGACAGTCCCATCAGGGGAAGAGTTATCAGCTACTAGCGTGGTCAGAGACATTGATCTGGAACTGCAGGGCCACCTAGTGTATGCCAATATGATTGTGTTGCCGATGCCAGAATTTGATATTATCTTGGGAATGGACTAGCTGACGAAGAACATAGCTCTTATTGACTTTCAGAAAAGATCAATATTGGTAAGGCCGTTGGGCATGGAGCATTTTCTCTTTGAGCCAGATAGATTGAGGAGTGTCCCTCGCATGATCTCTTGTATAAAGGCACGAAGACTTATTCATAAGGGGTGCCAGGTTTTCTTGGGCAGCATTGTTTAAGCGCCAGACGTACCCATTCCGTCGATAACTGATTTACCAGTAGTCAGAGATTTTCTTGACGTCTTTCCAGACAATGTCACAGGCCTTCCACCAGAGAGAGATGTGGAGTTTTCCATTGATCTTGTGCCAGGCACCATGCCAATCTCAAAAACACCGTACCGTTTAGCTCCAGCTGAGATGTTAGAGCAGAGTATATTCATGAGCTTCTAGACAAAGAATTTATCCGCCCTAGTTTCTCACCATGGGACGCACTAGTTCTCTTCATTAAGAAGAAAGATGGGAGCATGAGGTAGTGCATCGATTACCGAGCACTGAACAAGGTGATAGGACTCGTTTTTACGTGTTTTTAGTGTTGGTTTCGAGTCGCATTCATACATCATATTAGCTTGTTCTAGTTTATTCTTGCATTTTGTTTGCATTATTTAGCATATGACTGATTTCGTGTGTTTTGTGGTATTTTGTAGGAATGGAACCAAATATAGCAGAAAATGGGCACAACAACGAAGAAGCCTCGCTAGGGCGGTCAAAACTGACCGCCCCAGCGAGCATTCTAGTCTTACCGAGGATATCGAACAGAAGACCTCTCGCTAGGGCGGTTAAAACTGACCGCCCCAGCGAGACTGCTAGCCTGGACAAGAGAATTTAACAGAAGATCTCTCGCTCGGGCGGTCAAAAGTGGCCGCCCCAGCGAGACTAGAGAGAAGGCTCAAAGTTTTTATTCGAGAGTCACTCGCCCCAGCGGTCAAAACCTACCGCCCTAGCGAGTTACGCGATCCAGCAAGATTCTGCGAGATTTGTTTCTATTTTCATGGACTCTATCCAAGACCACTAACCTAATACACGAGATTGGGCGCCGTTTTTCAGACTTACACATCATATTTTCATCATTTTTTCTGGGAGAGAAGGCTAGGAGTAAGGAAGACTTTCGAAGAACTCGAGAATTCCAAGCGTCGCAGCCATCTTCCATCGTCATATTTAGTATTTTATTATTCAGTATTTTATTCTCTTGCATAGATTGTTGATTTTTAGTATGAATTTGGTTGGCTAAACTCTAAATTTGTTGGGATTTGAGGGGATCCTACCCATACTCGTTGTTTAACATTATTTCTTGACATTTTTACAAGTGATTTGTTTATGCTATTGTTATTTCTTGTTTCAAGCGAAGCCTAGCTATCTTCCTTTGATTATTGCATGTTGTTAACGATTTCGACAGACTAATTAACAATAGGATCGCATAGTATAAACCACGGACTTACAATTTTAGTAGACATACGGAATTGGGTACGTGTCGATAGTAATAGTTCACCCGGATGAAAGCTAGTGGATTCCATAGAACGTAATGCAATCGTGAACTGTTAAATAATTGAGGACACTTGATTACTGCATGTTTATGATTAGTATTAATATAGCTCGACAGAGTATATTGATTAGTCTAGGGAATTCCGTCGAATGCACGAGTAAAAGTCGAGTCTAATTATCTGAACACGAGTGGTAGGTGAACTGATAATTCCCAACAAATTCGTTTCTCATTTGATTTTCATCCAATTTAATCATTGATTTCTTGATTATTTGTTCTTGCATTTTAATCATTTTAGTATTAAATTCACTTTAGTTTAATCACCAACTCCATCTATCGTTGCTAGAGAAATTTAAGTGAAAATAAGAATAGTGTAACGCAGTCCTTGTGGATCGATACTCGTATTCACGTACGTTTATTATAACTTGACTATCGTGCACTTGCGATATTTTAAATCGAGCTTTCATTTATAAAACAAATTTTGGGACTATTCACTGTGCAAGTTTGGCTCGATCAAGTTTTTGGCGCCGTTGCCGGGGACTGTTGATTCACAATTTTTTATTTTTCATTTAAATTCTTTAGTATTATTTATTTTATTGTTAGTTGATACTCCTATTCTGTTGCAGATTTTTCTTGTGGTGCATGCGAAGATCACTCGACGTGGAGCTTGAATTTGACCCTGAAATCGAAAGAACTTTCCGCAGACGAAGACAGCAACAAAGACTCAAAGAACAGATGGAAAGACACGAGCAAGAACGTGGAGAGGAACAGCGTGACAATAGACAAGTTGAGATACCACGTCGCATTCCGATGATGGATTATGCACAACCGTCTCTTGAGGGAGCACGTCCAAGCATCGTGAGACCAGTCATCCGAGCTAACCAGTTTGAGATCAAGCCAGCTATCATTCAGATGATTCAAAACACTGTTCAATTTGGGGGAAGTGCACTTGACGACCCTAATTCTCATATAGCTGATTTTCTTGAACTTTGCGATACTTTTAAGTTTAATGCTGTGTCTGATGATGCTGTTCGTTTGCGTTTATTTCCATTTTCACTAAGAGATAAAGCTAAGGTGTGGTTAAACTGTTTGCCTGTAGGGTCTATCACTACATGGGAGGATATGGCGAAGGCATTCCTGACCAAGTACTTTCCTCCGTCGAAGACTATGAAGCTGAGAGCCGACATTACTACTTTTGCTCAATATGAGCTTGAGTCACTTTACGAGGCGTGGGAGCGATACAAGGATTTATTGAGGAGATGTCCACACCATGAGCTACCTCTTGGGTTAGTTGTTCAAACTTTTTACTACGGTCTGCTTACTTCTAACCGTACCATGATAGATGCTGCTGCCTGTGGTAACTTGCTGAGAAAAACGGCTGAGGAAGGATATGAATTATTGGAGGAGATGGCTGCTAGCAGCTATCATCCTCATTCTGATAGGCAGAAACGAGGTGCGGGGGTTAATCAAGTTACTGATTTGTCTGCGGTGTCAGCACAGTTGGAGGCTTTGAACAGAAAGATTGATGGGATGAGTGCGAGTGGATCGGTTATGCGTCTGCAAGAGATTTTCTGTGATAAGTGTGGAGGTGAGCATGAAGTGCAGGATTGCCAAGATGGCAATCCATTCTATGTGCCTGAGGGAGCAAAACACGTGGGATTCCAGAACCGTCCTAGAAATGACCCTTATTCAAACTCCTATAATCCGGGATGGAGGAATCACCCAAACTTTTCGTGGGGAGGTCAAAACAACCAAAACCGCCAACAAAGAGGGCCACCACATGGGATGCACCAAGGATTCAAGCCAGAACCGCCTAGGGAGGAGAAGTCAAATTTAGAGCAAATGATGACTAAATTTATTTCTGCAACCGAGACGAGATTTCAGAATCAGGATGCATCCATAAAAGGGTTAGAGAATCAAATTGGACAATTGGCTAAGTTAATTGCTAATAGGGAGCAAGGAACTTTGCCAAGCAACACGGAGACTAACCCGAGAGAGCATGTGAAAGCTGTGGAATTGCGCAGTGGAAAGGCACTTGAGTCTAAGGAGGAAAAGAACAAGCAAGGTGAGGATGAGGTGGAACAGCAAGGAGGTAAGTCTTCTAACTCTACTTTTACACCTATTGCACCGAGTAAAATTGTTATCCCCCCACCTTTTCCTGCAGCACTGAAAAAAGCTAAGTTAGATGCACAATTTGGTAAATTTCTTGAGATATTCAAAAAACTGCATATTAACATTCCTTTTGCTGATGCTTTACTGAATATGCCAAGTTATGCAAAATTCTTGAAAGATATCTTAGCAAACAAGCGGAAGCTAGAAGATCATATGACTGTGAACTTGACTGAAAATTGCTCCGCTTTAGTTCAAAACAGGATGCCTCCTAAGCAAAAAGATCCAGGGATTTTCTCTATACCTTGCATTATTGGTGATATTAATTTTCATAAAGCTCTATGTGATCTTGGTGCGAGTATTAATTTGATGCCGTATTCTGTGTTTAGGAGACTGGGATTGGGTGAACCCAAGCCAACTAGGATGTCATTGCAGCTGGCTGACAGATCTGTCAAGTATCCACGTGGGATTATCGAAGATGTCTTGGTGAAAGTGGATAAGTTTATTTTTCCTGCAGATTTTGTAGTACTTGATATGGAGGAAGATTTGGAGATGCCTTTAATCCTAGGGAGACCATTTCTGGCTACAGGGAAAGCACTGATCGATGTTGACGAGGGAAAATTGAGACTGAGAGTTGGAGAAGAAGAAATTATTTTTGATGTCTTTAATACTCTCAAGCACACAATGCACGATGATAGTTGTTTTCGCGTTGATGTCTTAGATTCTCTTGTTTGTGATTTTGTGCAGGATGGATTGCAAGAGCCATTGGAGGCTACTCTCACTACTGAAAAACAGGAGGACGAGCTGGACAAGGAAAGGATGGAGATGGTAGCTCATTTGAATGCCATTCCACCTTGGAGAAAGCAAGTGAGGCTTCGACTAGAGGAATTGGGGGATAGAAAAGATTTAGTGCCTCAAAAGTCAAGCCTAGAGGAGCCACCCACTTTGGAGCTCAAACCACTACCTCCACATCTCAAGTACGTATATTTAGGAGAAAATAATAAACTGCCTGTTATTATTTCCTCTTCTTTGACAGACGATATGGAGAGTAAGCTCTTGGGAGTCCTTAAGGAGCATAGAGGAGCATTCGCTTGGAAAGTTTCGGACATCAAGGGGATAAGTCCTTCGATCTGCATGCACAAAATCCTAATGGAAGATAAGTACTCACCTCTAGCACAACCACAAAGGAGACTCAATCCAAAGATGCAAGAGGTAGTAAAAGCTGAAACGATCAAACTTCTGGACGCAGGTATTATCTATCCTATCTCTGATAGTGCGTGGGTAAGTCCTGTACAATGTGTGCCTAAAAAGGGTGGGATTACTGTTATTACCAATGAAAAAAATGAGTTGATTCCCACTAGAATCGTTACGGGTTGGCGTGTGTGCATGGATTATAGGAAATTAAATGATGCAACCCGTAAAGATCACTTCCCCTTGCCATTTATTGATCAAATGATTGAACGATTAGCCGGTCATGAATTTTACTGTTTTTTGGATGGATATTCGGGATACAACCAAATCACAATTGCCCCCGAGGACCAAGAGAAAACTACTTTCACTTGCCCTTATGGTACTTTTGCGTTTAGGCGTATGCCCTTTGGTCTATGCAATGCACCTGCTACATTTCAAAGATGCATGACCGCTATTTTTCATGACATGATTGAGAATTTTCTTGAAGTTTTTATGGATGATTTCTCTATTTTTGGCTCTTCATTTGATGAATGTTTAAAAATTTTGAATTTGGTGCTCATTAGATGTGAAGAGAGCAATTTGGTGTTAAATTGGGAGAAATGTCACTTCATGGTGCAAGAGGGGATTGTGTTAGGACACAAAGTATCGGAGAATGGAATCGAGGTCGACAAGGCCAAGGTGGAAGTGATCAAAAATCTACCACCACCTTCATCGATAAAGGGAGTTCGAAGTTTCCTAGGCCATGCGGGTTTTTATAGGCGTTTTATTAAGGATTTTTCTAAAATTGCTAAACCTTTATCCTCTTTGTTGATGAAAGATGTTGAGTTTAATTTTGATTCTACTTGTCTGCAGGCATTCGAAGTACTCAAGAAGAGCTTGGTGACAGCACCTGTGCTGACTGCCCCTGATTGGGAGTTACCGTTTGAGGTAATGTGCGATGCTAGTGATACAGCTGTTGGTGCGGTGCTGGGTCAAAGGAAGAACAAGGTATTTCATACCATCTACTATGCAAGTAAGACCTTAAATGATGCTCAATTGAATTATGCTACTACTGAAAAGGAACTACTTGCTATAGTATTTGCTTTTGAGAAATTTCATTCATACCTTGTTCTGTCTAAAGTGATTGTGTATACAGATCATTCTGCCCTAAAATACTTGCTTGCTAAGAAAGATGCGAAACCTAGGTTAATTAGGTGGATTTTACTATTGCAAGAATTTGATCTCGAGATTCGAGATAAAAAGGGTGTAGAAAATGTGGTTGCTGATCATCTGTCTAGGCTTGAGGATGTTAGAATTAATGGCTTTAACACTGATATAGATGACTGGTTCCCTGATGAGCAATTGTTTGAGGTAAATGCGTGCCCTTGGTATGCCAATTTCGCAAATTTTCTTGTCACTGGCACACCTCCCCCAAATTTATCGTTTCACCAAAGAAAGAAATTCTTTTCTGACGTGAAATAATATTTTTGGGAGGAACCGTTTTTGTTTAAAATCTGTGCAGATGCCATGATAAGGAGATGTGTAGCGGAGGAGGAAACCAGTCAAATTCTGAACCACTGCCATGACCGTGAGGTAGGTGGTCACTTTGGACCCATACGGACGGCATCTAAGGTACTCGAATGTGGCTTCTATTGGCCAACTCTTTTTAAGGATGCTCGTTTGTATGTTCTCAATTGTGATAGATGCCAACGCACAGGTAATATTTCTAACCGTCATGAGATGCCTTTGAATAACATTATTGAGTGTGAAATATTTGATGTGTGGGGGATTGATTTTATGGGTCCTTTTCCTGCGTCTTTTACAAAGAAATTTATTTTGGTGGCAGTAGAGTATGTATCTAAATGGGTGGAGGCGGAGGCTTGTGCCACGAATGATGCACAAGTGGTGTTAAAATTTTTGAAAAAACACATTTTTAATCGATTCGGTACACCACGTGCAATCATAAGTGATGGTGGCACCCATTTTTGCAACAAAATTTTTGATAAACTGATGGGCAAATATGGTGTCACCCACAAAGTTTCCACTCCATACCACCCTCAGACTAGTGGACAAGTTGAAGTGTCCAATCGAGAGATTAAGAGGATTTTAGAAAAGACGGTTAATGTGAATCGAAAGGACTGGTCCATTCGGTTAGATGATGCTTTGTGGGCTTATCGTACTGCGTTCAAAACACCTATAGGCACTACACCATATAGGTTACTTTTTGGTAAAGCATGTCATCTACCCGTAGAATTAGAGCATAGAGCATATTGGGCGACCAAGGCACTGAACTTTGATTTTGCTCTTGCAGGTGAAAAACGACTGTTGCAGTTGAGTCAGTTGGATGAGTTCCGAGGTACAGCGTATGATCTTGCCCTATCTTACAAGGAACGCACCAAAAGAGCCCATGATAAACACATTGTAAGAAGAGAATTCAAAGTGGGTGAAGCGGTGTTGTTATACAACTCTCGCTTACGACTCTTTCCGGGCAAGCTGAAGTCAAGATGGTCAGGACCATTCGTTATAGCCGAGGTGTTCCCATCAGGTGCAGTGGTGTTGCATGACGGCAAGGAAGGGACGTTTACTGTGAACGCCCAAAGATTAAAGCACTATATTGGTGGCACGATTGAGCCACAAATTGGAGTCACTCGGCTCCAAGACAGTCGTTAAGGACATGGGTGAAAAGTCGAGCTCTAGACGATAAATTGAGAACTACTTCTACTCCTTATTTTATTCTTTTCGTTAGTTAATTAATTGCATCATTTGCATTTAGATAATTGCATGGCATTTGCATTAAAATTTTTTTCAAAATGATTTCGAAAATACCTCACTAGGGCGGTCCATTTTAACCGCCCCAGCGAGAGGTTGTAATTTGTAATGGATTTTTGGCCGAGCATGCATCGCTAGGGCGGACACTTTTGTCCGCCCCAGCGAGAAATCGAAATTTTCAAAAACATTTTTTCCCGAAAATCCCTCGCTAGGGCGGTCAAACTTGACCGCCCCCGCGAGTGTTACAACTTTTCAAAATAATTTTAGTCGAGGATGTCTCGCTCGGGCGGTCTAAACTGACCGCCCTAACGAACACTCGCGTCTTTTTAAAATTTTTAAAACCGAGGTTCTCCCGCTAGGGCGGACACTTTTGTCCGCCCCAGCGAGCACTCGTAATTTTCGGGCAGACAGACTCTCGCTAGGGCGGACACTTTTGACCGCCCTAGCGAGTCGCGAATGTTTAAAAGCTGCGCCCTCCCTTCTCTCTTCTCCCACTCGCAAAACCTACACTTTTCTCTCAAATTTTCGCCCCTACACTCCAGATCTGAAGCGATTGACGTGGTTTCTTGCCAATTTACAGGTATATTTGTGAATCTCCATTGTTGCAAAGCCCAAGACGCGATTTTCCCGGCCAAATCTACACTCTCCGACCACCACCCACGCCGCCGCCTCTTCACGTTCCGGCGAGCTTCCAAATTTTCCGGCGACTTCATATTACTTGTGCACTCTACTCTTACCATGGCTTCCAAACGCTCGAAGGTAACCCGCGGTGCCTCTAGTTCTCGATCCACCCCCTCTATATTTGTGAATGATAGGGCTAGGGAGCGATTTGAGCAAGCTAAACTCCATAGAAAACCAATCCCTGAGAGGGGATGTACTTCGTGGATTTTAGATAATATTTTTGAGGAGTTCCAGGTTGCAGGACGAGGGTGGACGAATTTTTTAGCACAACCGAATGCGGCTGTGGTGCCGGTTGTACGTGAGTTTTACGCTAACGCCCCGGAAGGGACTGAAAATAAGGCTAGGGTGAGGGGACGTCAAGTCCCATATGATCCTAAAACGATAAATGATTTGTTGGGTTTACCGGCAGTGGATGATTCGGTATTCCAGGCTTGGGTGCTGAATCCGGATTACGATCTGATCATTCACACATTGTGTTATTCGGGCACTACGTGGAAGCAGCCGGGAACGTATACGGTGTTTCTTGAGAAATTTTTGAAGGTGGAGGCGGCACTTTGGTATGCCTTTCTATCGAAGAGATTGATGCCGGTAGGGCATACGAGTGATGTACAGCGGGATAGGGCGGTGGTTCTTTATGCGATCTATACCGGGATGCCTATTGATGTGGGCAAACTCATATTCGGGCAGCTGACTATCTGTATCAATTGCAACAATTTAGCCTTTTATTTCCCCACTATCGTGACTGAGCTATGTGCCCGCGCGGGTGTGATTTTCGCGCACGATGATGAGTGGATACCGCCACTGAGATCCATCGATGAGGCTCTGCATACCTCCAAGTACGCGAAGAGACGGGATGAGCTGCCCGCTGATGTATTTTACGGTCACGTGCAAGCCGCTCCACCACCGCCGGTCGTCGGACATCCACCACCACCGCAGCCACGCCGCCGTGCCATTCGAGACCGAGTCGACGAGTTGGGCGCTTGGGCCACCTACCAGACTCATTATCAGGCCATCGACCAAGCCCACACTCTGAACATCGAGTACTTGGTGCAGGGCATCTCGACTCACTTGGGCTTAGACACTTCCGGCCGGCCGCCTGTTCCAGCATACCCGCCACCTTTCCACTTCCAGTACACGTATCCTATGCCGCCTGCAGCTGACGAGGGCAGTCCACCACCTGAGCATGATGAGGAGGAGGAGTTTTGATCAGGGGAGTTCACTGTTTCCCCTTTCTTTTTCTTTTGCATTTTCTATTGTTGCATTTGAATTCATAAGTTGTTATTGTTTTTCGTGTCTGTTTCGTTTTGTGCGATGAGGGCATTGCACAACTCTAGTATGAGGGGGTCGGGTAGTTTGTTTTATTTGTTTGTTCAGTTATTTAGTTTGTTAGTTGGGTTTTTAAGTCGGTGTATTTTCGTTGTTAGATTGTGAGTCGTTTATGGTGAGTTGACATGATTTATGAGCCGATGATGATGTTGCTTTGAGAAATATTGATTGGGTCAATGCATGAATGATACTCTGGATTGTTGAAACATGAGTTTTGGTGCAAATTTTGAACTTTTTGAGCACATATGTGTGGGGCCTAGAATTTTGTAGGAATAATGGTGAAATTTGAAATTCTTGTTGGTTAACTTGAAAGACATCACGTATGAATTGATTTAGCATGAAAACCCGTGGAAATAAGTCACTAATTGAGATCGTGCATGATAGCATTTGACTGACCTTGAACCGTACATATGCCCCCTTGTCAATATCCTGAATTCAAATACAGTACTCCTAACCAGCTGTAATCCAAAAAGATATATTCTTAGCCTAGGGAGTACATGTGTGAAAATTGTGCATCAAAATGTTGAAATAACAAAGTTCTTGTAAAAAGAACTTTGTGAAAAAAGGAGATGTAAGGTGAGGGGGAGCCGAAAATAAAAGGAATGAAATTCTATTCCTAGGCTAAAAGTTGGAGATGTAAGGAGTCGAGGAAGTCTGACACACAGTCTTGACAATTGCACAATGAAAATGATCGATGTACTCCCAACTTTTCGCCACTTGAGCTTATTTTCTTTCCTTTCGACACCCTTCTATGCACTTAAAAATTGACTAAAGTTCAAAATGATGGTTAGTGATGAATGGACACGGGGATGCATGCTAGTGAGATTTGTATTGAAGTGTTAATTGAGTGACTTGCATAACTTGACGATTGATCTATTTGACGTACGAATGACTAGACCCACCATGACACACACACGTTCGAATTAGTGCCAAGACTTATTTGTAGATGAAAAAGAGTATTTATTTGTGAAATGACTTGATTATGATGTGAAAAAATTTACTGAGGCACGAACATAAAATTGTTAACTCACCATTAACTTTTTCTGGTGTTGGTTATTTCGTTTTTTTTTTATTTATTTTGTCTGTTTAGAATCTCGTGCTTTAACCTATTTTACTCGAGGGCGAGCAAAAGGTTAGTATGAGGGGGTTGATAGGACTCGTTTTTACGTGTTTTTAGTGTTGGTTTCGAGTCGCATTCATACATCATATTAGCTTGTTCTAGTTTATTCTTGCATTTTGTTTGCATTATTTAGCATATGACTGATTTCGTGTGTTTTGTGGTATTTTGTAGGAATGGAACCAAATATAGCAGAAAATGGGCACAACAACGAAGAAGCCTCGCTAGGGCGGTCAAAACTGACCGCCCCAGCGAGCATTCTAGTCTTACCGAGGATATCGAACAGAAGACCTCTCGCTAGGGCGGTTAAAACTGACCGCCCCAGCGAGACTGCTAGCCTGGACAAGAGAATTTAACAGAAGATCTCTCGCTCGGGCGGTCAAAAGTGGCCGCCCCAGCGAGACTAGAGAGAAGGCTCAAAGTTTTTATTCGAGAGTCACTCGCCCCAGCGGTCAAAACCTACCGCCCTAGCGAGTTACGCGATCCAGCAAGATTCTGCGAGATTTGTTTCTATTTTCATGGACTCTATCCAAGACCACTAACCTAATACACGAGATTGGGCGCCGTTTTTCAGACTTACACATCATATTTTCATCATTTTTTCTGGGAGAGAAGGCTAGGAGTAAGGAAGACTTTCGAAGAACTCGAGAATTCCAAGCGTCGCAGCCATCTTCCATCGTCATATTTAGTATTTTATTATTCAGTATTTTATTCTCTTGCATAGATTGTTGATTTTTAGTATGAATTTGGTTGGCTAAACTCTAAATTTGTTGGGATTTGAGGGGATCCTACCCATACTCGTTGTTTAACATTATTTCTTGACATTTTTACAAGTGATTTGTTTATGCTATTGTTATTTCTTGTTTCAAGCGAAGCCTAGCTATCTTCCTTTGATTATTGCATGTTGTTAACGATTTCGACAGACTAATTAACAATAGGATCGCATAGTATAAACCACGGACTTACAATTTTAGTAGACATACGGAATTGGGTACGTGTCGATAGTAATAGTTCACCCGGATGAAAGCTAGTGGATTCCATAGAACGTAATGCAATCGTGAACTGTTAAATAATTGAGGACACTTGATTACTGCATGTTTATGATTAGTATTAATATAGCTCGACAGAGTATATTGATTAGTCTAGGGAATTCCGTCGAATGCACGAGTAAAAGTCGAGTCTAATTATCTGAACACGAGTGGTAGGTGAACTGATAATTCCCAACAAATTCGTTTCTCATTTGATTTTCATCCAATTTAATCATTGATTTCTTGATTATTTGTTCTTGCATTTTAATCATTTTAGTATTAAATTCACTTTAGTTTAATCACCAACTCCATCTATCGTTGCTAGAGAAATTTAAGTGAAAATAAGAATAGTGTAACGCAGTCCTTGTGGATCGATACTCGTATTCACGTACGTTTATTATAACTTGACTATCGTGCACTTGCGATATTTTAAATCGAGCTTTCATTTATAAAACAAATTTTGGGACTATTCACTGTGCAAGTTTGGCTCGATCACAAGGTAACAATCAAGAATAAATACCCACTACCAAGGATCGAGAACTTGTTCGATCAGTTGCAGGGAGCCACAATGTTCTCTAAGGTAGAACTTCGATAAGTGTATCATCAACTGAAGGTAAAAGAAGAAGATGTTCATAAACTGCCTCCAGGACGGGATATGGGCATTACGAGTTCTTGGTGATGCCGTTTGGACTGAAGAATGCTCCAGTGATATTTATGGACCTCATGAATTGAGTATTTCAGCCCTACCTAGATTAGTTCGTCATATTATTCGTTGACGAAATTCTCATCTACTCGAAGCGTCACGAGGAGCACAGTCAGCATTTGGGTACAGTTTTGCAGGTCTTGCAGAGTCGCAAGTTGTATATAAAATTTAGTAAGTGTGAATTCTGGTTAGAGAAGGTAACATTTTTAGGGCATATAATATCTAGCAGTGGTGTCAAGGAGGATCCAGCCGAGGTGGCAGCAGTTAAGGAATGGGTTGAGCCGAAGAATGCGTCTGATATCCGTAGTTTCCTAGGCTTAGCAGACTACTACAGGAAATTCATTCAGGGATTTACTTCAATAGCAGTGTCACTCACTTCATTGACTAAAAGAATGCTAAATTTGTATGGAGTGATGAATGTCAGAAGAACGTTGATACTTTGAAGCAAGCTCTTATTTCAGCGCCAGTGTTATCCATGCTAGCAGGGCAAGGCAATTTTGTGCCATACACCAATGCTTCTAAACTCGGTTTAGGCGCAGTTTTGATGCAGCACGGGCGGGTTATAGCTTATTTCTCTAGGCAGTTAAAATTGCATGAGAAGAACTACACAACTCATGATCTTGAGTTAGCTGCCGTCGTCTTTGCGTTGAAGATATGGAGACACTATCTGTAAGGCGATAAATGCCAGATATTTAATGATCAAAAGAGTCTCAAGTACTTCTTCACACAGAAAGAGCTGAATATGAGACAAAGATGATGGTTGGAACTAGTAAAAGACTACGATTGATAAATTATCTATCACCCGGGAAAAGCTAATGTTCTGGCAGATGCCTTGAGCAGGAAAGAGCAGTCATAGCACAACTGTCAGTGCAGAGATCTCTTCAGTCAGAGATTCAGAGTTTTGGGTTGGAGGTTTACCCCAAGGGCAAGGCTCCTAAGCTATCTAATCTGAATGTCCAGTCTTCTTTGCTAGACCGAATCCATAGAGATCAGCATTCGGATGAGCAATTACAGAAATGTAGACTGAAGGATGAAGCCAAGGGCAGTGTTCTCTACACAGTGTCCGATGGAATTGTGAGGTACAGAGGAAAGATGTGGGTGCTTAGTGTTGATTCGATCAGAGAGGATATTTTGATAGAGGCATATACATCTCAGTATTCTATCCATCCAGGAGGTACCAATATGTACAAGGATTTACAGATCCTGTATTGGTGGCCAGGTATGAAGCAGGACATCCATCGATTTGTATCTGAATGCTCACTTGTCAGCAAGTGAAAGCAGAGTATCAGAGGCCAGCAGGTATGCTTAAGCCACTCTCTATTCCCAGTGAAAATTGGAGAGCATCACCATGGACTTTGTTGTTGGTTTTCCAAGGTCAGTTAGAGGGTCCAATACCATTTGGGTTATAGTGGACCGACTTACTAAGTCAGCGCATTTCCTACCGGTGAAGATGACATTCTCAATGACGCAGTATGCGGAGCTCTATATCAGGGAGATAGTCCGATTGCACGGAATCTCAGTTTCTATCATGTCTGACAGGGACCGGAGATTCACATCGTCCTTCTGGAAGAGTTTACATGCATCCATGGGGACGAAGTTGCTATTCGGTGTTGCATTTCACCCTCAGACAGATAGTCAGTCTAAGAGAGTGATTCAGATTTTGAGGATCTGCTGAGAGCTTTTGTGATCGATTTCCACGAAAGTTGGGAATCGAAGCTATCTCTAGTGGAGTTTACCTACAACAACAGTTTCCAATCGTCTATAGGTATGGCTCGATACGAAGCTTTTATGGAAGGAAGTGCAGGTCTCCAATTCTTTAGAATGATTCGGTGAGAGATCAGAACTTGGTCTAGAAATTTTTCAGCAGACTGTGGATGTGGTGGTCAAGATCCAAGACAGGATGAAGACCACCCAGAGTCGCCAGTGGGGTTATGCTGATAAGAGAAGAAGAGATCTTGAGTTTTCCGTAGGTGATCACGTCTTCGTGAAGATAGCACCCATGAGGGATGTTATGAGGTTTGTGAAGAGAGGCAAGCTCAGTCCGAGATTTATTAGACCATTCGAGATACTTGACAGAGTTGGGACACTAGCTTATCGTGTAGCCCTACCACAAAATCTAGCCGGTGTACACAATGTATTCTACGTCTCGATGCTGAGGAATTACCTAGCCAATTCTTCGCATGTTTTGAACTTTGAGCCATTGCAGTTGGCTCCAGATCTGTCATATGAGGATAGACTTGTCCAAATCTTAGACAGATAGGAACAAAGACTTTGGAACAAAGTGACCAAGTTGGTCAAAGTCCGATGGTTGAACCAAGCAGTGGAGAGGCCACTTGGGAGACCGAAGCAGATTTGAGGAACCGCTACCCGGAGTTGTTTGGTAAGACTTAATTTCGAAGACAAAATTTATTTAAGTGGGGAGAAATTGAAGCGCCCAAATTCAGTACACGTAAAACCTATGCAATTATTTAATTTGTTAGATTATTTAATTTAGTTTAAAATGATTTTAGAGATGCGTGATTTATTTAAATGTATTATTTTCAATTATTTATATTTATGTGAGATCGAAGAAAAGAGACCGGCGACGATTTTTGCCAATTTTAAAATATGGTATTTTATTTTAAGTTAGGATTCTGAATTTTAAACGATTTATTAAGTTTTAGCATTTTTAAGGCCGAATTTAATTATTAGGTGATTTTAAGATTTTAAAACTTTTAAAGATTCAGTACTTATGCATTTTATTTTAAATTAAGGGATTTTATTAGAGGTGAGTATGGAGTTAGTATTTTAATTACCTTGTTAATTATGTAATTAAGAAATTTTTAATCTCCCTAATTACCTAAAACACACAAAAAACTCACGCACACATACTTTTACACACACACATACACGACAACACACACACACCCATTTCATTCCATCACATTTAAGAATTTTGAAAAGAAAACATATGGTTATAAGAACCAAGAGCAGCCGCCCCTATCCCCTAAATTTCCAGCAAGTTTTCGTCACTTCTCTTCAATAAAATCGTGCCACGTTCGTTCCAGATCAACCCTCGCATCCTTCCCGCTTTGGTATCGTCGTTTCGGTAACTTTAAATATCAAAAGGCATGTATAATCTATTGTTCTGCGTAGATATCGTTATATTATGTGATGTGATGTTTATTATACGTAAAAGTCCATGTAAGCTATGAAATGTTTGAGCAAAAACATATGAAATGATTTTTGGATCAAAATATTAATATCTGAAAACATGTCTGCTGTCATTTCAATTTCTAAGAAAAATTGGTTTGTTTTCTGGAAAACCGTTCAACAAATAAAACATAGAACATTTCGATACTTCGATTTGAAAGTAAATGCAAAATTTTTGGACGAGAAACAAGTGCGTTATGATCGTTTTCGTGGGCCTGCACAAACTGTAATTTTCTGGAAAATGAGTTCTTGAAGTTATTTGTTGTATGCTTCGTTGGGAACCATTGGGTGATCGCTACTACGTTTAAGTATTGCAAGTATGATGTTGTGATGATTTTTGGTGCTTCGTTTCGTGTCGATAGACACCTAATTACATTAGAAGTCGTAGGAAATATTTGGTGTCAAAATGTCGTGTTCACGGTTTGAGTTGCGTTGTATGATTTGTATCGTTGTTTGAGGCGTCATGGGAGTTTGAATCATTGCCATAGCATCCTAGGATGGGTTTCGAGGTGTTGATTCACGCTCCGTATGATTGAGTTAGGAGGATTAAGCCATCAGTGTAGTGATTCCCATTGATTTACATTTTTAGAGCCTACACGGACCTGGAGCCGGACCCTGACACAGTGTGGGGACCGGACGCTAATTCATTTCTTAATCGTTTTTGGGAATAATTGGATCAATTTAATAAACTGTAAACTGGGTCAAATTTTTTTTTCTTTTGTACAAATGCGGAACGTAATGGAATTTGTTTAATATACATGTCAAAAATAAAAGTACAAGTCTTGTACTACAGTATATCATAACAAACTACTGTTCTTTCACTACATAACCAGTAATGAGAACAACTCTACTTCTGAGGTCCGAATCTCCACGCTAAACTGTAATCTCTTATCCTCGTCTTGACCCCGATTTTGTCCCACCTGTTGTCATACACACATACAAACACAACAACAGCCGGATAACTCCGGTGAGAATAAAATTCCCAGTATAAACAATATATACATGCAATCATATAAAAGAATATATAAAAGCATATAACAATTATCATATAACATGTATCAAATCTGAAAACATGAAATGATATCAAACTGTAAATCAAACTCATATCTCTGACTCGACTCTGATCTAGTCTAGTCTAGGGATCCCGGTTCCCGGATGTTGGCATATCATATCGAATCTCAGCAATAGAAGTCGATCTATTTCTAAGCAACATCGATATAAACCAATCATCCAATGTCTAGGCACCTCTGCCAATGACTCGTTCTCGTAATCTATCTTCTATTCTATGCTATTCTATAAGTCAATAGAATAGACATATACATCACATAATACAAAGATATTAAAACAATAACAAACAAGTAATGGGATTAGGGAAACTCAAGTAAAATCTGACTCAAGTCGATTTCCCGGTTAACATTGATTTATACATTTTTTTGTTGGGTTCTGGCTCTGTCGAAATCTCGAATTCGCAGCCTGTCAATACTCAATCTGGCAATGACAATATCGATGAGTATAATATCAATATACCACTCAAATCAATACTGGATATAATCAAAACTAAATCTAATTCTGTTTCAACGACATAACTACACAATCTCAATATACCCAACAATAAAAATCAACATATATCAATTCTCACAACTCAAAATCGATAACAATACAAATCTGATATCAAATCTCAATCAAATCAACTCTGAAAAATCATAACAATTTCATATGGTATATGTTCTTCAATCCGGTTTCGATTGTACGATGTCTAATATATCAAGAACACCATATATGAATCATATCCAATTCCTTCAATATCATATTTTCAAATCATATCAAAACGTTGTAAAACTTACGTCTGTGTGAAGCCTGTAACAAGAGAAATACGGTACTGAGCTTGGATCGAAAATCGGACGAACGGATTTTGTGTAATCACAAATCTACGATTTACAAGCTTAAAGAATCTCCACGGAAGGCCTCGGTTTTCATTCTGAATTCTGAAAGAATGAAATGTGTTTTAATATATATTCAACGCATGGTAGAGAAACGTGGCATGATTATTCAAACAGCACATCTCGTGCATATGCGCGACCCTCCTCGAGGCACATGCGCGAGACCTACTGGTCTCGGCATTTATCTTCTCGACAGTTCGCACATATGCGCGCACCTCCTTCGCGCATATGCGCGAGACCTACTGTCTCGGCCCCTACACATACTCGCGCATATGCGCGAAGTTCTCTGCCCATTACGCGCATATGCGCGCCTCCTAGTCGTGCATATGCGCGAGGGGTTCTGTCCTTGCACATATCTCGTATCTTCTTTCGTCTTTCCCGGTCTGATCTTTTTCATATATAATCCCTCAATTATCAATCAATCATTTCATATTACAATAACAAAATTCTCGGGCATTACGTTTCTCCCCCTTAAGATACGAGTTTGTCTCCGAAATCACAGGTACTCAAATCATATCAGAAAGAAATGTATAACAGAAGCTGAATAGAAAACTTACATCAATGAAATAACTTTGGGAATCTCTGTCTCATATCTGATTCAGTCTCCCAGGTAGCTTCTTCGATGCCAGTGACGACTCCACTGAATCTTCACAAGTGGAATAGTCTTCGTTCTGAGCTGCTTTTCCTTACGATCGAGAACCTGGATCGGCTTCTCGAAGTAACTCAGTGTCTCGTCAAGTTCGGCCTCGTCTGGCAAAATAATATGGGATGCATCGGGAATATACTTCCGCAATAAAAATACATGAAAGACATCATGTATTCCAGATAGATAAGACGATAATGCGAGTCGATAGGCACGATCTCCTATCTTCTCAAGAATCTCGTACGGCCCGATGTATCGTGGAGACAACTTCCCTTTCTTGCCAAATCTGACAACTCCTACTGAAAGGTGAAATCTTCAACAATACTCGGTCTCCTGCCTCAAATACCAACGGTTTACGTCGAACATTGGCATATTTGGCCTGTCTGTCTTGAGTTGTCTTCATTCTCTTCTGAATTAGCTTCACTTTTTCAGTCATATCTCTAATCATGTCAGGTCCAATCTCAGGTACCTCAAAGATATCATCCAAATACAAAGGGGATCTGCACTTCTTGCCGTACAATGCTTCAAACGGTGTCATCTCAATACTCGTCTGATAGCTATTGTTGTACGAAAACTCAGAAAGTGGCAATGAATCCTGGCAACTAGTGCCAAAATCTAGCACTGCAGCTCTAAGCATATCCTCCAGTGTCTGGATAGTCCGCTCTGACTGTCCGTCAATCTGTGGATGATATGTGGTACTCAGATGTAACTTCATACCTAGAGCCTACTGTAAACACTGCCAAAAGTGCGAAGTAAACCGAGGATCATGTCTGATACAATCGACTTCGGCACTCCGTGTAATCTGACCACTTCTCTGACATAAATCTCTGCCATCTGGTCATGTCTGTATGTCATCTTGTACGGAATAAAACACGCTGATTTGTTCAATCTGTCAATCAAGGCCCAAATCGCATCACAAATTCGGGAGGATCGCGGTAGCTTTGTCACGAAGTCCATGGAAATGTGATCCCATTTCCATTCAGGAATAGATAAGCTGTGCAACAGACCTCCTGGTTTCTTTCGGCTTTCACCTGTTGGCAATTCAGACAATTGGAAACAAATTCGGCAATACCAGCTCTCATCTGTTTCCACCAGAACTGTCATTTCAAATCATTATACATCTTCCTACTACCCTGATGAATACTGAATCGACTACTGTGCGCTTCTGACAATATCTGTCGTTTTAAATCTGAAATATCTGGCACAACAAGACAATTATTCACATATAAAACACTGTCACGAACCTGATATTCTGATCGATGCCCTGCTCTGACCATCGATATCGAGTTCTGAACATCCTGATCAACTTTTTGAGCCGCTTTAATTCTCAAAATCAGCTCTGGTTTGACTTGAACGGCATATAATCTTAGAGGTTTACAATCTGTCTCAAATATCAATCCCGAAAGACAGCAATGTTCAATCAAATTTGAAACACCAATTGTAGATAAGGATAAAGAACATACCTTTCGACTCATTGCATCAGCTGCTTCATTGGACTTTCCCGGATATTACTTGATTTCACAATCAAAATATTTCAGTAAATTGAGCCATATTCGTTGCCTCATATTCAATTCAGACTCTGAAAATAAGTATTTCAAGCTTTTATGATCAGAATAAATCTCAAACTTCTCACCGTATAGATAGTGTCGCCATATCTTCAGTGCAAAAACAATGGCCGCCAATTCAAGATCATGAATTGGGTAGCGAGTCTCATGTGGCTTCAACTGTCTCGAGGCATAAGCAATGACATGTCCTCGCTGCATCAAGACACAACCCAATCCTCTGTGAGAAGCATCGCATATACAACAAAATCACCAGTACCTAATGGAATAGTCAACACCGGAGCACTGGTCAATCTCTTCTTTAATTCTAAGAAACTGGATTCACACTCTTCTGACCAAACAAATGGAGCATTCTTCTGAGTCAGATGAGTAATCGGCTTTGAAATACTCGAAAAATCTTTAATAAATCGTCGATAATATCCTGCTAAACCCATTAAACTGCGTATCTCTGACAGAGATGTCGGTCTAGGCCAACTTATCACGGCCTCAACTTTGCTAGGATCAACAGAAATTTCATCTCCAGATATAATGTGACCCAGAAATACGACCTGTCTCAGCCAAAATTCACATTTTGAAAGCTTGGAAATAATTTCTCAGCTCTCAGAGTTCTCAAAACAATCCTCAAATGTTCAGCATGATCATTCAAATTCTTTGAATATATCAAAATATCATCAATGAAAATAATCACGAAATCATCGAGATACTTTTGAAACACACGGTTCATCAGACCCATAAACACAGCTGGAGCATTTGTTAAACCGAACGGCATGACTATAAACTCATAATGGTCATACCTGGTTCTGAAAGCTGTCTTCGAGATATCAGAATCTCTAACTCTCAGCTGATGATATCCAGATCTCAAATCGATCTTGGAATAAACAAAAGAACCCTGCAACTGATCAAATAAATCATCGATACGAGACAAAGGGTATTTGTTCTTTACCGTAGCCTTGTTTAGTTGTTGGTAGTCAACGCAGAGTCTCATTGAACCGTCCTTCTTTCTCACAAACAACACTGGAGCACCCCAAGGAGAAACACTCGGTCTAATATAACCCTTGGCTAGTAAATCTTCCAACTGTTCTTTTAACTCTTTCAATTCAATCGGTTCCATTCTGTACGGAGCTCTAGAAATAGGAACTGTACCTTGTACCAATTCAATGCTGAAGTCTATCTCTCTAACTGGAGGCAAACCCAGAATCTCATCTGGGAAGGCGTCAGCAAACTTACATACCACTGGCAGCTCTGCCAATGATGGACTCGACTTCAGTACATCTACTGAATAGACAAGGAATCCTCTGCTCATTTCTGTAATATTCGAGTCATGGATAATGCAGATATCAAAGGAATTCTAGATCTAGAACCCTTACCGTAAAATTTCCATTCATCAGCCATATCAGGTCTGAATCTCACAATCTTATGGAAACAATAAGCGGTAGCTCTGTACTTGGTCAGCGTATCAATACCAATAATACAGTCAAAATCAGACAAACCAAGTACAATACAATCTAACTCAATCTCATGGCCGTCATACAATAGCATACAATGTTTAACATAATTCACTAAAATCAAACATGTCCCCAGAGGAGAAGAGACAGATACTACAGCAGATAATGACTCAACAGGCAATGCATGAATCAATGCAAATCGTTCAGAAATAAATGTGTGAGAAGCACCCGTATCTATTAATACATAAGCAGGATAACCACAAAGGGAACAGTTACCTGCAACAACATCATCTGGTGCTTCCTGAGCCTGCTCTTCAGTCAAAGAGAATACCATGGCATGCTGTCTAGGAGGCTGGCTGATTGTCTGGCTTCCTATTAGCCTTGGCTATGACGGGCTGGTGGTGGCGGGAACGTGTGAATAGCAGATGATCGTCTGTCAGGTTGTGCCACTGATCCAGATGATTCAGCTCCCTGGGATCTTTGGGAACCTCTCTGTGGACAGACTCTGGCGAAATGTCCCTGCTGTCTGCAGATATTGCAACTACCAAACACTCCTTGGCATTGCCCGATCTGATGTCTTCTGCCACAAGTTATACAAAAAGCCCCCGTATAACTCTGTAGGGAACCACTGGAGCTGGAAGAACTGCTACCAGACTTCTTAAACTGTTTCCCTCTGGCTTTCAAATAATCTTTCTTCACGCTGCTGCTACTACCACTCTCAAATCTGGGAGGGGGTTAGTAAGACTGGGTAGAGGGTTTTTGCTATGGTCTTGGTGCTGGGGCAACATATGAAGCTCATTTCTGTCTAATCAGGCCAGCTTCAGATCCTTTCGCTCTATTCAATGCATCCGCAAAATTATTCGGTCGCCCGGTATTCACCAATGTAAAAATCTCAGGATTCAACCCATTGATGACCTGATCAGCAATAGCTTCGTCATTCTCAGCAACATGTGGAGCAAATCATAGCAAGGTAGAGAACTTGGCCTCATAATCTTCTATGTTCAATTGACCATGTCTCAAATTTGCAAATTCTGCACCATTGTCTTTTCTGTACGACACTGGGAGGAATCTTTGGTAAAATTCAGTCTTAAAGACATTCCAAGTGATATTCGTACCTCGATACTCCAAAGCCCTCTTCGTTGTAAGCCACCAATTCTTTGCAACATCATGCCATTGGTGCCCAATCAGTCTGACTCTGCGCTCATCACTGTAATCCAATGAATCAAACGGCATTTCTATATCATCTAACCAACTCTCACAATCAACAGAAGTCTTTGTTCCTTTCAGGATTGGCGGTTTAAACGACTGGAACCTCTTCAGTAGCATTTCCATCTGTGCTGCTGTCACATCCATCGGATTAGCCGAGGTACTCCCCTTTTACGGGATTCTTTGAGGAGGCACATCTGATTATCAAAGGGGTTAGCAATCACATTTGACAAATCTGTCCCAGTCTCCTTCTGATCATCTTACCTCTGATCAAGAATCGATTCTGATTCATTCTCAATAATACACGTTACCAATCAAATCAGATATTCAGGTAAGCATGCATTTCAAAGCAGTAAAACACGCTAGCAATCAAAAGCAAGGAATAAAATCAATCTACCTCGCTCACTAGCTTCTATCTCAGTCTAAAGAACCTACGGTTCTGGAACCTACTGCTCTGATACCACCTACAGTGGGGACTCGGACACTAATTCATTTCTTAATCGTTCTTGGGAATAATTGGATGAATTTAATAAACTGAGTCTAAATTTTATTTTTCTTTTATACAAATGCGAAATGTAATGGAATCAGTCTAATACACATGTAAAAATAAAAGTACAAGTCTTGTACTACAGCATATCATAACAAACTACTATTCTTTCACTACATAACCAGTAATGAGAACAACTCTACTTCTGGGTCCAAATCTCCACGCTAATACATAATTTCTCATCCTCGTCTTAACCCAGATCTTGTCCCACCTGTTTTCATGCACACATACAAACACAACAACAGCCGGATAACTCCGGTGAGAATAACATTCTCAGTATAAACAATATATACATGCAATCATATAAAATCATATATAAAAGCATATAACAATTATCATATAACATGTATCAAATCTGAAAATATGAAATGCTATCAAACTGTAAATCAAACTCATATCTCTGACTCGACTCTGATCTAGTCTAGACGTTGGCATATCATATCGAAACTCAGCAATAGATGTTGATCTACTTCTAAGCAACATCGATATAAACCAATCATCCAATGTCTAGGCACCTCTGCCACAGACTTGGCACCTCTGCCAATGACTCGTTCTCGTAATCTATCTTCTATTCTATACTATTCTATAAGTCAATAGAATAGACATATACATTCACATATTACAAAGGTATTAAAACAATAACAAACAAATATGTGGTTTAGGGAAACTCAAGTCAATTCTGGCTCAAGTCTATTTCCCGTTTAACATTGATTTATACCTTTCTTTTGTTGGGTTCTGGCTCTGTCGAAATCTCGAATTCGCAGCCTGTAAATACTCAATCTGGCAATGACAATATCGAGGACTATAATATCAATATACCACTCAAATAAATATTGGATATAATCAGAACTCAATCTAATTCTGTTTCAACGGCATAACTGCACAATCTCAGTATACCCAGCAATACAAATCAACAGATATCAATTCCCACAACTCATAATCGACAACAATACAAATCTGATATCAAATCTCAATCAAATCAACTCTGAAAAATCATAACAATTTCATATTGTAACTGTTATTCAATCCGGTTTTGATTATACGATGTTTAATATATCAAGAACACCATATATGAATCATCTCCGATTCCTTCAATATCATATTTTCAAATCATATCAAAACGTAGTAAAACTTACGTCTATGTGAAGCCTGTAACAAGAGAAATACGGTACTGAGCTCGGATCGAAAATCGGGCGGACGGATTTTGTGTACTCACAAATCTACAATTTACAAGCTTGAAGAATCTTCACGGAAGACCTCGGTTTTCATTCAGAATTTTGAAAGAATGAAATGTGTTTTAATATATATTCAACGCATGGTAGAGAAACATGGCATGATTCTTCAAACAGCAAGTCTCGCGCATATGCACGACCCTCCTCGGGGCATATGCACGAGACCTACTGGTCTCAGCATTTATCTTCTCCGCAGCTCGCGCATATTCGCGCACCTCCTTTGCGCATATGCGCGAGACCTACTGTCTCGGCCCCTGCAGATACTCGCGCATATACGCACACACCCTCCGTGCATATGCGCGAGGTTCTCTGCCCATCTCGCGCATATGCGTGTGGGGTTCTGTCCCACACATAGCTCGTGTCTTCTTTTGTCTTTCCCGGTCTGATCTTTTCCGTCTATAATCCCTCAATTATCAATCAATCATTTCAGATTACAATAACAAAATTCTCGAGCATTACACACGGGGTCTGTGCCCTTGTTTCTTTCGTGGTGTGAGTTTACAGAGTCTACACGGACCTGGAGCCGGACCCTGACACGGGGTCCATGCCTTTGTTAATTCTGTGGTTTAAGTTTGCAGAGTCTACACGGACCCCAACCTGGATTTCTACGCGAGCTCTGTGTCTTCCATGTTTGGGAAAATGTAGGGATTGTTTTGGGATTCGATGTCATGGTTCAGTACGATGATTAAATGAGGTCGAGTATCGAGAGATTTAGATCATCATAAGAAACTCGTCATTTTTGGGTGTGAGCATGATTATTACGTCTAAGTTATGAAAGATAAGTGTTGGAACTTTTCAATTTCGCAATCGTGATTTTGATGTTAACAAAACTTGTCATTGTGTTTCTAACATATTTACTCTAGTGTGAAGTTGTTAACATAATAAGCAAACTGAAACCAAATTCTGCACAAAACTGAATTTCTGGCGAGCTTCGGTGTCTTGATGATATAACCCAGCTGGATGTTCCAAATGACAATCCGCAAACTGGACTAATTAGAAAACTCAATTTAGAACAAATCGTATTTCACGTCAGTTGGGTAAAATCGGATGTTATCATGGTCTAACTGACCGCTCAATTACCTAACTGATCACACGAAAACAGCAATCAGTTGGGTTTGAGAAGCTGCGGTATTTTGGTCATATCTCTCAGCTCGGATATTGAAATGAAACGATTCAGCATGCGTTGTAAAGATAGGACGATGATTTACAAATCATCTTCAGAAGTCAAAGTCTGAATCGAAGTGTAAGATGCTGATAAATGACGATGAAGTTACTGGTTCTGCACAAACTGAAATCAGCTAGGCTGATTTCAGCACACCAACTGAACTGAACTGAACCACCTGCTGACCTGATAAACTGAACCACCTGCTGACCTGCTGAACTGAACTGAACCAGCAGTTGACCAACTGAACTGAACCAGCTGCTGACCAGTTGAACTGAACAACAGTTGAGTTGACCAGAGTTAACAAGTCGAGAAAATGCCCAGCAAGACGAATTTGACCGTTGCAATTCAAGAAAAAGTACAAAAACTTTCCAAACAGTCATATTCTTGTGTCTAACGTATATATCAGTGTTGGAGCCTATAAATACATTTGAAGATCAAACAAGAGCTTATGAAGTGGATTCAAAGCATGGACAGTTAGGATGAAGAAATCTGCTATTTGAGAGCACAAGCCCTTGTGTGAGGATAAATTTGAGATGTACACTGTAAAAGATAAATTCCTCACACACAATCACTCACACATATACAAGAGAGTTGAACTTCAAAGTTATGTTGAGTGAGTCTCACACAAAGACGTAAAACAATGTGTTTATAGTCTTTGCATATGAGACATTAAACAATATGGTGATTGTGAGGTGCTGCCTACAATCTTGAGTGCTAGGAGTTCAGTTTAGGCAGTTGGGTAATTCCTAGCTGAGTGGGTTTGTACAAGTGTTTGTATAAATCAAAGTCTTCGATTGAATCCCAAGGGGAAGAAAGGGTGATTTAGGAGTTATTCAATCTCCGAACATCCATAAAAAAATTTGTGTCTATTTGTTTATTTCATTTATTTATCATTTTCATAGTTTTAAAGAAGCATTGTTGAAGCATTTTTTTTCTTTAAATACCAAAATATTGTATATTAAATGCTTGATAAAATGCTTCAACTAAAATATTTTTTCTCATTCAACTTGCATATATTTTAAATGCCTTACAAAATATTTAATCGTTTTCTACGAAGGATTATTTCGAGTATCTTCCGCTTGGTTTTTAACCAAACTCGATTTAATTTATCGATGTTCAATATTTCAAGAACCGAGCTATTGTAACTCAACAATGATCCCCCTAATCGATCCTATCAATTGGTATCAGAGCGAGTGTTCTTGAAAGAATATTGAAACTGATTTTGATGTTTAGAATTCGAAAATTTCAGATTTTTTACACGTGTATATGCAAAACTGCAGCTTGTAGCGACCATGGTAAAAATGGCATATCTCCTTGCTCGAGTGTCCAAATGACAAACCGCTTTTTGCGTTGCAAACTAGACTCATAGAGGTTTACAGTGGTATAAAACTTGCAGCCTAGTTATGCTCGATAAAATATAGTTTATTCGTTGAAGGCAGAGCATATGTGCTGCGGAAGAAAATGAGCCATGGAGAAAATTGGTTAGTTATCCCTCTTCTTTTATAAATTTCAAAATTCCAAAAATATAGGGGGAGTACTCATTAAAATTTTAATGTAGTTATTATTTTTAAATATCAAGGGAGAGAAAATTTTGTTTAAAATGTTTTGAAAATATGACTTTTTGATTCGTACAAAAAGTGGTAAAAATATGTTAGTTGAGTTGATTGTTTATCCAAGTTTTGTGATCATCAAAAAGGAGGAGATTGTTGGAACTTTTCAAGTTCGCAATCTTGATTTTGATATTAACAAAACTTGTTATTGTGTTTCTAACATATTTACTCAAGTGTGAAGTTGTTAACACAAGAAGCAAACTGAAATTGAATTCTGCACGAACTGAATTTCTTGCGAGCTTCTGTGTTTTGATGATATCTCGCAGCTGATTGATCTAAATTGACAATCCGCCAATTGGACTGATTAGAAAACTCAATTTAGAACAAATCGTATATCACGTCAGTTGGAGAAAATCGGATGTTATCATGGTCTAACTGATCGCTCAATTACAGAACTGATCACACGAAAACAGCAATCAGTCGGGTTTGAGCAGCTGAGGTATTTTGGTCATATCTCTCAGCTCGGCTATCGAAATGAAACGATTCAACATGCGTTAGAAAGATAGGACAATGATCTACAAATCATCTTCAGAAGTCAAAGTCTGAATCGAAGTGTAAGATGTTGATAAATGACAATGAATTTACTGGTTCTGCACAAACTAAAATCAGTCCAGCTGAATTGAACTGAACCAGCAGTTGACCAACTGAACTGAACCAGCTGCTGACCAGTTAAACTGAACGACCAGTTGAGTTTATCAGAGTTGACTAGTTGACCAGAGTTTACCAATTGACCAGAGTTGACCAGAGTTGACCAATTGACCAGAGTTGACCAGTCGGAAAAATGCCAAGCAAGACGAATTTGACCGTTACAATTTCAGAAACAGTACAGAAACTTTCCAAACGGTCATATTCTTGTGTCTAACATATATATATCAGTGTTGGAGCTTATAAATACAACATCTTGAAGATCAAACAAGAGCTTATGAAGTGGATTCAAAGCATGGGCAGTTAGGATGAAGAAATCTGCTATTTGAGAGCACAAGCCCTTGTGTGAGGATACATTTGAGATGTACACTGTAAAAGATAAATTCCTCACACACAATCACTCACACATATACAAGAGAGTTGAACTTCAAAGTTTAGTTGAGTGAGTCTTCACACAAAGACATAAAACAATGTGTTTGTAGTCTTTGCATATGAGATATTAAACAATATGTTGATTGTGAGGTGCTGCCTACAATCTTGAGTGCTAGGAGTTCAGTTTAGGCAGTTGGGGAAGTCCTAGCTGAGTGGGTTTGTACAAGTGTTTGTATAAATGAAGGTCTACGATTGAATATCCTTCCCAAGAGGAAGAAGAGGTGACGTAGGAGTTATTCAATCTCCGAACATCCATAAACAAATTTATGTCTATTTGTTTATTCCATTTACTTATCATTTTCATAGTTTTAAAGATGCATTGTTGAAGCATTTTTTGTGTTCTTCAAATACCAAAATATTGTATACCATGTGTTTGATAAAATGCTTCAACTAAAATATTTTTTCTCATTCAACTTGCATATGTTTTAAATGCTTTACAAAATATTTCATCGATTTCTACGAAGGATTATTTCGAGTATCTTCCGCTTGGTTTTTAACCAAACTCGATTTAATTTATTGGTGTTCAATATTTCAAGAACCGAGCTATTGTAGCTCAACGATTACCCCCCTAGTCGATCCAAACAATAAGTGATTGAACTCATACTAGTATGTTGTGGGGACCCGGACGCAAATCATCATTTTAGTTATCTTTGGGATTTAATTATCTATTAAGATAAACAGGGTCTAAAAATTTTTCTTTATACAATGTAAGTGCGGAATGTAATGGAATCTAATTAATATACATATCAGTATAACAATACAATTCTGTACAATAAACATTCTGACTAGACTAAGGTTCAACTAATAAATTTCAAGTATTAAAACAAAGTCTACTATAAGTCTGGAATCACCACTCTAAACTCGTCTTCTCTCATCATCTTCTTGACCCCGATCTTGTCCCACCTGTTGTCATGCACACATACAAACAAGACAACAGCCAGATACTCCGATGAGAATAAATCCCAGTATAAAACATGGTATACATGCATATACAATATAAATCATGAAGCATACTATCATGAATAAAATCAAAAGCAATAGGTTCCATAATCTATGAAACAAGATCAAAATAAACATGCAACTCAAATCAATTCATATCTTGACTTGACTCAATTCTAACTCTAGGGATCCCGGTGTGAATAAGACGTCACTCTCTGTCACCTACCCTCCCAATCGGGGTGACTGTACGTCTTATTCCTAGACTTCGGGAGTCAACTCTTCTCCTCTTGCTTCGATATCACCGAACGTCTAGAAATTTGACAATTCTGCCAATGACTCTCCTATCTTAAATGCTTGAATATAAATCTATAAACAAAGCATAAGCTTATCAAAATAAAAACAACAATCTAGTATGTGATTTTATTGGGAAACTCAAGTTGAATCTCATTTGAGTTATATCCCCCCAAAGTCAAATGAATTATACCTTTGTCTTCCAGGTCTGACGAAGACGAAGTCTTGTAGTCCAATCTGTCCATACCAAATCTTGTAATGACAATCGCATAAATACAATATCAGTATATAACTCAGTCTCAAAACCTGTTCTGATCCATACTCAAATCAAAACACAAGCTGAATGATATCGGAACAAGATATAATCTAATTCATATCAACGATATCACAATACAATCGAAATCATTACTGAATCTGATTAATCTAAATCAACTGATGCTTTGACGACATAACAATACAGTCTCGATAACCCCGTCAATCTCAAAATCACAGATATACTACCAGAATTCATAATCAGTATCAATACAATTCATAATCTCAATATTGGTACAATTAAAATCAGTAACAACACAACTCTGATATCAAATCTCAATCAAATCAACTCTGAAAATCATAACAATTCCATAAACAGTCTATTCTTTAATCTGACTTCAATTATATAATGCCTACTGTAACAGAAACACCATATCTGATTCATATTCAATTATGACAATATCATGTTTTCAAATCGTGTCTAAACGTAACAAAACTTACGTCTAGTTGTAGCCTGTGTCGATAGGAACACAGTACTGAAGTCGGATTCAAATTCTGATGGACGGATTTCTCGAAATCACGAATTCTATGCTTGAAGAATTCCTTCCAACATTTTCGTCCCTTTTCTGAATTCTGAGGAAATGAACGATTGTGTATATATATATATATATATATATATATATATATATATATATATATTGCATGAAATGGTACAAATGGCTCGATCTCCATGCTGCACGTCACACCGTGGGTGCGCTCATTCTTGCACCGCGGGTGCGCTCCAGGTGATGATATACATTACATTTCCCCGAAGCTTGGACCGCGAGTGCACTCAGTCATGTAACGCTGGTGCGCTGACCCTACTGTAGCAACACCGCGGGAGCGATCTGCTAGAACCGCGGGTGCGCTCACCCTCCAGTAGCAATATCATACCCTACTGTCCATACACAGCGGGTGCGGTATATTTCCTAGCGCAGGTGCGGTCTCCCTATCTTCAAAAACTCTAACTTTCTGTCCACTTACCGCGGGTGCGGTAGAAACCAGGGCGCGGGTGCAGTGGCACTTTGCCAATAACTCAAGTTTGCAACATCACTTCTCCACGTCTGTTCTTGCATTCCTTATTCATACTATATATATATATATATATATATATATATATATATATATATATATATATATATATATCAATTCAAACATATCACCGAGAATCTGGGGCATTACATTTCTCCCCCTCTTAGATATGAGTTCGTCCTCGAACTCACAAGCAATCAATCAAAACATGTAACAACAGTATTATAAATAAAAGCTGAATAAATACTTACGTTATGAGAATAACTTGGGATATCTCTGTCTCATCAATGCTTCTGTCTCCCTAGTCGCTTCTTCGGTGCCCTGACGACTTCACTGGACTTCTACAAGCAAATAGTCTTCCTTCTGAGTTGCTTATTTCTACTGATTCTGATTCCAATCTGGAATAATAATTCAAGAAGTATAATATCATCATACCCTTCGAAATAATTCTGACAAAATCAATCTCACCATACTGGCTATACAACATTTGTATATACCAATCAACAGTTCAAAGCAATTCAACACCATCAGCTATTATCAAATCTGGTTATCCCAGTCAAGGATATATTCAATCTTCGGACTCAAATACCAACAATCATCATTCGATGTTAGCATATTTCATAGCAATTCTGAACTATCTTCATTTTCTTCTGAATCCTCTTCTTGTTATCTTTTTGATTCTATCGGATCAAATCTCATATATCTCCGCGATATTATTCCTCTACAAAAGAAATCTGTAGTGACCCGTTCCAGAATCACCTACTAGGCAAGAACTAAGCATGCAATTAACCTAATTAACAATAATCAGAGATAACAGCGGAAAAGTCAACAAAATAATGGTTATACAACCCAATCGAAGTCTAGAATAACTCCAAATAAAATATCCAATACAACCATATCGAATCAAAACAATACCGATAAACTAAACCAACCAGCTACTCAACGTCCTCCTCCTGCTCCTCCTGAGCTGTCCAACCTGAGGCCTGCCCCGTGGGAATGGGGTGTCCAAGAATAAACAAAACCGAGGACGTGAGCGATAAGAACGCCCAGTACAAAAGTATGAGTATACAGACCTATATGAAATGCACATGCTATGATCATGATACCGGGGTAGTCAAGAAACAGGAATCACAAAGGATCTCAAAATGCTCAGTCTAGAGGCGCCAAGTGGATAGTGCCGCGCGGTACACCTCTGGGTCACTGCATCCACTACAAGACAGACGTGGACCTAAAATGTCCCGGACCACCGAAGCCCTCCCGACCCGTCGGCCACTGTGTACTCTCGGTGTCCATGCGTCCACAAGACAGGGCTGAGCGGCCCCAAGATATAGCTTATCTCGAAAGAGATACAGCTCAACAGTAAAGGCTATCTCGAAGAAGATACGGCTCAACATGAAATGCAACGTGCAGTAATAAACGTGACATAATAGCATGCATCATATGACATATATCAATGCACCACATAATCATGCAACACATATAAGAATGTATACTCAACCAGGATATCTCGGATAGTACTTTCGTACCTCTATCACAGCAAGCCTAGCCTTACGCAACACCGCTAATCAGGTCTAGAACAAGCCTACGCATCAAAAGCATACTCAATCAATACTACCATGCTCGACTAGCAAAACCAGTACTCCCTAGTACTACCAAAGGTTTAGGGTTTACCTTCGTCCGTCGACAGCCCTTTGATGTCGATTGCCTCGTAACTCAGGCGCCGCTACGCTACTACTCCTGGCAGCTCTTGGCTATCGCTCGAACAACAACTAACCCTAGAAACCTTCCAAACTCTCCAAAATGAGAGAAAACTCAAGAAATTGGCAAGTCAAAATGAGGAAATCCGAGCACTATTTATAGGCCATGTTCGGATCCTCCGATCATACACTTCGGACCGTCCGAACATGCATGGAAAAATGACGTGTCGATCAACACTTGACACCTATGATCGGATTCACCGAACTACACTTCGGATCGTCCGAACTCTTCGGTGCTTCCGAACCCTCTTCGGTCCGTCCGATCATGACTCGGTCAAAATTACACCTTAAACCTTCTTAATCATCATTACTCCGTTAATTACCCAATTTGGAATTCGGGCTACTACATTCTCCCCCCCTTAAAAGATTTCGTCCTCGAAATCAGGCTTAGAGAATGAAACACCATTGTAATACACTGCAAATATTCTTCATTACAACTGTATAACAATTACATCCCAGGCTGATCCTGGTTCAGCGCAAAAACCTGACCTTGGGCATAAGGTCGAAGATTCGAACTACCCACTGCCTGACCCTGTCTCCTCTGCTGAACAGTCGTCTGGGATCTAGAACCAGATCCTGCTCCACCTCGCAGCTGAGGACAATTCTTCTTGAGATGACCCATCTCTCCGCACTGAAAACAAGCTCCTGCTGCTAATCGGCATTGCTCCGATGGATGGTTCTTCCCACAATGCGCACAAGAATCCTTCTTCTCACCAAAGCGAACAACACCGCTAGACCTTGATCCAGATCCAGAAGAAGAAGAACCAGATTTCTTGAAAGACTGAGGTCGAGGGCTCAAAACACTCGGAGGTCTAGAAGAAAGAATAGCCCTACCACGCTGGAGACTGATCTCTGCTTGACGACACCGGTTCACTAACCCATCATAAGAAGTAGGATTATCACAGACAGTGACTCGATCAAAGATCTCCTGATTAAGGCCCTGGAGGAAATGATCGTACTTGGCTTCAGAACTGCCACTGATATGAGGCGCAAAGGGTAACAACTCGAAGAATTTCTGCTGATACTCATCAACAGACATACTCCCCTGCTTAAGGTTCAGGAGCTCAATCGTCTTGGCCTGGCGAAGGGCTGGAGGAAAGTACAGCTGCATGAAAGCTGCACGGAAATCGGCCCAAGTCGCTCTACCCTGGGACTGGACTATCGGCGCAGAAGTCGATCGCCACCACTTGCGAGCACGGCCCTCGAGAAGAAAACTAAGGGTCTCCATCTTCTGCTCATCGGTGCACTGGAATGCACGGAAACAACTCTCCATGCGCTCTAACCAATCCTCCGCATCATCGGGAGTCTCACCGCCAACTAAAGGCTTAGGCCCCATCTGCATGAAACGATGCATATCGAAACGCCTAGGACCATCCCGACGATGACGATGCTCACGATGACGTCTACTATCGTCCTGATCACCCCATCGACCTACACTCCCCTGACTACTCCCGTCACCAAAGTGGTCAGCCATCGCTACAACATAGAATAGGGAAACTAGTAAATTGGTCAACGGAAATCCCAAAACAGAAATCTATATCCCAAAATCGTACGCATGCTCTGATACCATAAATATAGTGACCCGTTCCAGAATCACCTACTAGGCAAGAACTAAGAATGCAATTAACCTAATTAACAATAATCAGAGATAACAGCGGAAAAGTCAACAAAATAATGGTTATACAACCCAATCGAAGTCTAGAATAACTCCAAATAAAATATCCAATACAACCATATCGAATCAAAACAATACCGATAAACTAAACCAACCAGCTACTCAACGTCCTCCTCCTGCTCCTCCTGAGCTGTCCAACCTGAGGCCTGCCCCGTGGGAATGGGGTGTCCAAGAATAAACAAAACCGAGGACGTGAGCGATAAGAACGCCCAGTACAAAAGTATGAGTATACAGACCTATATGAAATGCACATGCTATGATCATGATACCGGGGTAGTCAAGAAACAGGAATCACAAAGGATCTCAAAATGCTCAGTCTAGAGGCGCCAAGTGGATAGTGCCGCGCGGTACACCTCTGGGTCACTGCATCCACTACAAGACAGACGTGGACCTAAAATGTCCCGGACCACCGAAGCCCTCCCGACCCGTCGGCCACTGTGTACTCTCGGTGTCCATGCGTCCACAAGACAGGGCTGAGCGGCCCCAAGATATAGCTTATCTCGAAAGAGATACAGCTCAACAGTAAAGGCTATCTCGAAGAAGATACGGCTCAACATGAAATGCAACGTGCAGTAATAAACGTGACATAATAGCATGCATCATATGACATATATCAATGCACCACATAATCATGCAACACATATAAGAATGTATACTCAACCAGGATATCTCGGATAGTACTTTCGTACCTCTATCACAGCAAGCCTAGCCTTACGCAACACTGCTAATCAGGTCTAGAACAAGCCTACGCATCAAAAGCATACTCAATCAATACTACCATGCTCGACTAGCAAAACCAGTACTCCCTAGTACTACCAAAGGTTTAGGGTTTACCTTCGTCTGTCGACAGCCCTTTGATGTCGATTGCCTCGTAACTCAGGCGCCGCTACGCTACTACTCCTGGCAGCTCTTGGCTATCGCTCGACCAACAACTAACCCTAGAAACCTTCCAAACTCTCCAAAATGAGAGAAAACTCAAGAAATTGGCAAGTCAAAATGAGGAAATCCGAGCACTATTTATAGGCCATGTTCGGATCCTCCGATCATACACTTCGGACCGTCCGAACATGCATGGAAAAATGACGTGTCGATCAACACTTGACACCTATGATCGGATTCACCGAACTACACTTCGGATCGTCCGAACTCTTCGGTGCTTCCGAACCCTCTTCGGTCCGTCCGATCATGACTCGGTCAAAATTACACCTTAAACCTTCTTAATCACCATTACTCCGTTAATTACCCAATTTGGAATTCGGGCTACTACAAAATCTGTAGTACTCACTGTACAAGGTCTCATCTGTAGCTATCTCAATACTCATTTGATAGCTATCATTATACAATAATTCATATAGTGACAATACATCATGTCAACTAGTGCTAACATTCAGTACTACAATTCCACAGATATCTTCCAAAATCTGGATAATACGCTCTGGCTATCTGTCAGTCAATAGATAATACGTGAAAGAGTTCATGGTATGTTCTGCCACAATATAAAATAAATCAAAATCACAATCTGGTATAAGCTACTTTAACATTCTGTTCAATCTGATCATTTCTCTGACATTAATCTCTGTCGTCTGGTGTTATTTGTACGTTATCTTGTATAAACTAACAGAACTAGATTGAACAATCTGCCAATCACAATCATATCCCATCAACATCTTGAAAGGATGGCAGTAATTTCATTACGAAATCCATAGAAATGTACTCTCATTTCTATTTAGAAATAACAATTATGTGATAGGTCTTCTAATTTCTATCTTTCTGTCTTCATTTATCGGAAATTCAGTTATATTATTACAATTTCTGCCACAACTGATTTATTCTGTTTGCATCAAAACTGTCTGTTCGAATTATCATACACTTTCTGTTACCTGAACGAATACTGAATCCATTTCTGTGCGCTTCTGACCCTATCTATCATTTCAAATTCGAACTGTGCAACACTAGAAATCATTTAATTAAATAAAATAAAGTATTACCTATCTGGTATTGTAACGCCCCGAAAATTTAAGAGTCAACGCGAACCACATGCATGCAATTATTAAATTCTTTGTGTATTTTAATTAAATGTTTTAATTGCTTGAATTAATTATGTTGTACATATTGGCATGTTTAAAATATATTTTCTACATTGTTGCATTAAAATGTATTTTTAAAGGTTATTCAAGTTGCGATCGAGGAACGGAGACCGACGGCTGAAAATTTGAAAATGTTTTTATTAAATAATTGTTTTTAATTATTTAAAATATGGTTGTTGCTTTTTAGTATTTTTGAAAATAAGGAGTTTTGAGATGATTTTATACGCCGGGACGTAAATTTTATCGGTGTTGGTTTTTCAACTAAAATACGAACTTTTTGGCAACCCGGCTAATAAATTCACATATTTGCTAAAAGAAAAACTTTGTTAATATTTTAATTATATCCTAATTAGACTAATGGGCCTAATTAGATGGCTTAATAGGCCTAATAAGCCTTGAAGGTGATTAACTAGTATTTAAAGTATTAAAATACATTAAACCCTACACTTTGCAAATCAATCTCTCGGTCACACACTTTGTAAATTCAGAAATTCTCTCCTCACAAGACACCACACACACGGCACTACACATCCACTTTTTGGGAAGAAAATTCGAAGGGTTCTAAGGAAAACAAGCCAAGGTTGCGTCCCGTTCTTCGTCGTCAACGATTATTCGAGCGTTTAAAACGCAAAGGCACGCCATACTTCTTCCTTTTCTCATCTTTCACACCATAGTAAATATTTAAAATTGTTTTGCATGAAACAGAAGGAGCACTTGGATATATTTTCGTCTTTCAAGCATAGGTGATTTTTAAAGCATGTGTTTTGATCCAAAATCATGAAATTCATGTACCTAAGGGGCTGCCATGATTAGGAATTAAAAAGGGATGTTTTTACATGTTTTAGAGAGATCTAAACCACACCAATAAGATGCACACGTGATTAGAACAAAGCTGGAACCCATTTGTTTATTATTGTAGCATTTGTGTTTGGTTGAAGGAAAATTGATGCATGGGGTGAGTGGCTCGACCAGGCTTGGTGGTTGTGTCCTAGGGGTCATGGTTAGGTCCTAGGGAGAGTCCTAGGAGGGATAGGGGTCGAGCCATGGGTTGGGGAAGAGTCCACGTGAAGTGGGACTCTCACCCAAGACGCGCAGAATTCTGAGGAGGGGGCCGAAAGTTGCAGGGGCTTTTGCTTGGTTGAGGGCTGGGCGAGGTCGACTCTTTAGGGTCCTATGAGGGTGAATAAGGGGCTGGGACAGCTTGGTCGGCTGCTGATTCAAGAAAACTGTGAGGAAAGCCATGTGCCCAGGTTTGTTGTGCAGAAGTTCGGGGGTTTTGCTGCTCGGGTTTAAGGGCCTGAGTTGGTCTGGGCAGGGGATGGGCGTGGTCCAGGGAAGGTTAGGGTCATGAGAGGCCAAGTGGTTCACGGCTGGAGGTGTCCTAGGTTGGCTAGGAATCCTAGAAGCGCATGGGTCTTACGCTCACAAACATGCAGATTTTGGGTGAGTTTTCAGTAGGTGTTTGAGCGGGTTAGGGTCATGTTTCTGGGGCTGGGATTGTTCAGTAGGGTCCCTAGATGTGTTGGCTAGGTTTTGGCTCAAGGTGGCTCGGGTGTGGCTCGAGTTAATTAGGAGATGGCTCGGTGCGTTCGGTAGAGTGTCAAAACGAAAATTAAAAGGCTAAAAATGAAATTATGGGTCCACGGGGGTGGCTCATGACTTGGAAGGGTAGAATAAATCATAAAAAAGTTATGTTAAAAATTTGGAATCAAAATAACGAGTTTTGGATTTATTCAGAATTTAATCGCCGCACGAAACGTCAATTAGAGAGTTAATTGAAAAGCCTAGTTTTATGCCTTATAAAATTAGGAAAATTAGGGTTAAGCTTAAATAATTATTACAAGTCTAAGTTTTTAATTTGGGAATTATATATGAAAGTTTGGTTTAATTCGGGATTAAAACACATTAAAACGTTATGTTTAAAGATAAAATTAAAAGTCCTCGATTTAAGCTAAATAAAAATATGAGAAAATTCTTGTAGGCTCAAATAATTATTTGGGACATGTTAGAGTCATGAAATCAAGAAAAAAAAAGTCGAAAACGTAAAATGTCGAGTCCAGGGTAAAACGGTCTTTTTACACCTAAAAATTAATAAACGTCATGGCAGTGCCCTAAATGATATTTTTATGATATTATGATTATTTTTAAATATTTATGAAATGTTCATGATTAAATTATGATTTTTTTAAATTTTTAAATGATTTCATGATTTAAGAAGACATTTAAAATACATGTTGCATGCTTGGTTTCAAAAATGAAAAATGTAATGATATTCATGATTTTTCCAAAGTGATGTGAATGAAAAATGTTGAAGGATGTGAAGTGATTGTGACTAATTCGTTAATGGTGGCGACGTCGTGAGGGTTATGGTCTCAGTGGAAGCCCGACGATCGTGTTTCCAGCATTGCGAATATGTGGTAACGGTTAAAGTGGTAACAGTTTTGTGGTAACGGAAGAATGGGAACATCGTGAGGGGAAAAGGCCCCAGAGGGAGCTCATTTATGGGAAAAGGCCCTAGAGGGAGCCTCGACGATCGTATTTCCATTCGAATCATGATAGGCCAGGGCCCAGTTGACCGGTGAGAGTGTTGCTGGTGTCCCCCGCCGCCCAGTACTGTGGTTATATGTAGATGGATCCATCGACCCTCATGATCATGATCAGGAAAGTCACAATTAACGATCTGAATTCAACAAAGGAAAAGGAAAAGGAAAAGGAAAATGTTTATGATCATGTTTAAGGTTTTATGTCATGTCATGTTGAGGAAAAGAAAAAGGTTAAGGTTTATGAAATGCAACATGAAAATATTTATGAAAATGTTCATGTTTAAAGTTTATGCATCTTCATGAAAATGATATTTTAAGTACAAGTATTTTTCACTGTTGCATGTGGTTTTATATGTATTATTTGTTATAAAGATTATGGTGTGTTGAGTCTTTAGACTCACTAGGTGTGATGGATGCAGGTTATCATGATAATGCTATTGGAGGTCTTGATGGTTGATCCGACTGGACTGAAGGTGCACATGACCCGAGGACCGACACTAGTTTCCGCATATATGTTATGATTTATGTTAAAAGATTTTATGACTTTTATCATGATTGTGAGTGGTTTTTGAGAGGTTATAGTATGGGCTATACTTTTCAAATGTTATTTTTAGATTTAGAAAAATGTTAGTTGGTTGTTTATTTTAAAATGATGTCAAAAATATTTTATGAAATTTTATGGTTCGGCCGAATGCTATGTGAGGTTTAAAAAAAAAAATTCTAGTAATTTTAAAGCAATAAAAAGGGCATACGTTTCAGGTATTCTGATTGGTACTCTGTTCTGACTCTCAAAATCAAATTCTGAATATTCTGATCACATTTCTGAACTTCTGTAGTTCTCGAATTCAGCTCTGATTCGGTTTGAATTGTATATAATCTCAACGTTCATCATAATCTGTATCAAACACTGATTCCGAACAACAGTAATATTAAATCAGATTCGAAATGTCAATCACCAATACTGATCTAGGAACTCATAAATTGTAATTTTTGGCAATACTGTCGATTCTGAATAATCAATCACATCTTCATGTCGCTCAGATCAACTGCTATACCATCTGTAATTACAATATGGCCCCAAACAACACAATCTGTATCAAATACTGCTTTAGAACAATAACAATACTCAAGCAGATACAAAACAACCATCGTATAAGATAATCTGCTAACTCAGACAAAAATAAATTTCTGACATTTCTGATATCGGTATCGTTATCAGCCCCAGATCTCAACTGTGCTAAAATCAATCGGTATACTAATTTCAGATATCACATACTCTGAATACCATCTGTTTCAATCAGGATTCATATCTGAACAATTTCTGTATACAATAATCACAGCACTCAGAATATTCAATACAACTTTCATGTATTCAGTTCAGTCAATCATATGCTGCAAGAAATCAAAATATCATAGATAAAATGAGCATAAAATCAGCAGAATACTTCTGAACACATGATTCATCAATCTATAACAGAACTGAAATATCTTCACAATAAACACTCAATCAGCAGTAACTCTCAGCCAATACTCTGATCTGTCAATTCATTCTGTACATTCAATGTCATTCTGTACTAAATTCTAAAACAAAAACAGTACCTGGTATCGACTCAAGGCTAAAATCAATATCCCTGATATAAGGTAAACTCGAAATCTTATCTGGCAACCGTCAGCCAACTCGTACATCACTGGTAAATCTGTCAATGCTAGGCTCGATTTCAGTACATCTACTGAATACATAAGGATGCTAACTGCTCCTTTCTGTAATAATCGAGTCATAGACAATACAAATATCAAAGGAATTCTAAATCTAGAATCCTTACCGTGGTATCTCCACTCATCAGCCATCTCTGGTCTGAATCTTACCATCTCTTGGACAAATTCTACAATATCTCTGTACTTGATCATCATATCAATGTCAATAATGCAGTCAAACCAGTAAACACAAGTACAACACAATCTAATTAGATCTCATTCTCATCTTACTGTAGTATAAAATATTCTACAGAATTCACTGATATCAACATTTCTCCCAAAAGATAAAGAAATCAATACTACAGTACAACCAAACCCAACAGATAGGGCATATCTCAATGCAATTCAATCAAAGATAATCGTATAAAATACATTAGTATATATCAATACATATGCAATATAGTCATAAAAGAACAGTACCTGCGGTGTGTCCTAAGTCTGTTCCTCGGTCATTGCCACCAGATGATTCTGCTCCCTAAAATCTTCGGGAACATCTCTGTGGACAAACTCTAGCAAAATGCCCCGGCTGTCTACAGATATTGCAACTACCAGTCACTCCCTGGCATTGCTCTATGGAATGTCTCCCTCCACAAGTTCTGCAATATACTCCAGTATAACTCAGGCTGGAAACACTGGAGCTAGATGAACCACTCGGTCCACTTCCCAACTTCTTAAACTGTTTCTTCCAAATTTTCAGCTGTTCTTTCTTTTCACCACTGGTGCTGTCAATCTCAACTCTGGAAGGCAGTTGCTGTGAACTCGGTGCTGGAAGATCATATGATGCTCCCTTTTGTCCCATCAAAATTGTTTCTGCTCTTTTGGCTCTGTTCAATGTATCAGCAAAATTAATCGGTCGTTTCATATTCACCAATATATGTATTTCCGGATTCAATCCCCGAATGAACTGATCAGATATAGCTTCATCATTTCTAGCCACATGAGGGACAAAACGTAGCAAGGTAAATAACTGGGCCAAATACTCATCAATACTCAAGTGACCCTGTCTCAAATTTGAAAACTCTGCACTTTTGTCTTGTCTGTATGATATGGGGAAAAATCTTTGATAGAATTCAACCTTAAAAATTTTCCACGTAATCAGTGAACTACGTTGTTCCAAAGCTTCCTTGGTTATTAGCCACCAACTCCTTGCAATCTCCTGTAGCTGGTTCCAATCAGTGTAACTCTACAATCATCTATGAAACCAAGAAATTCAAATAGCATTTCTATGTCTTCAAGCCAATTCTCACAATCTACTGGCGTCTCAGTACCCTTTAAAATCGGCAGTTGAAACGACTGAAACCTCTTCATCTGTGTTTCCATCGGAGATTCTGATATACCTATCTGTTCAGTCGAAGTGCTACCCCTTTCCGGAATTCTTCGAGACGGTATATCTAATTATCAAACAGATTAGTATAAAATCTATACATCTGTCTCAGCCCTCCTCTGATCATATACCTCTGATCCAGAATCGGTTTTGATCCAGTCTTGATAAATACATGCTGTAATCAACTCAGATAGCAATACAACATGTAATAAGGAAAGAAATAACTCATGCTAGCACACACAATGTAGATCAACATTATAATAATCTCATGCTAACAATCACATGCAAGGAAAGAAAAACTCAATCTACCCCCCTCATTTTCTTCTATCTCAGTCTAAAGGATCTATCGCTCTGATACCACTTGTTGTGGGGACCCGGACGCAAATAATCATTTTAGTCATCTTTGGGATTTAATTATCTATTAAGATAAACAGGGTCTAAAAATTTTTCTTTATACAATGTAAGTGCAGAATGTAATGGAATCTAATTAATATACATATCAGTATAACAATACAATTCTGAACAATAAACATTTTGACTAGACTAAGGTTCAACTACTAAATTTCAATATCAAAACCAAGTCTACAATAAGTCCGGAATCACCACTCTAAACTCGTCTTCTCTCATTATCTTCTTGACCCCGATCTTGTCCCACCTGTTGTCATGCACACATACAAACAAGACAACAGCCGGATACTCCGGTGAGAATAAATCCCAGTATAAAACATGGTATACATGCATATACAATATAAATCATGAAGCATACTATCATGAATAAAATCAAAAGCAATAGGTTCCATAATCTATGAAACATGATCAAAATAAGCATGCAACTCAAATCAATTCATATCTTGACTCGACTCAATTCTAACTCTAGGGATCTCGGTGTGAATAAGACGTCACTCTCTGTCACCTACCCTCCCAATCGGGGTGACTGTACGTCTTATTCCTAGACTTCGGTCATATCTGTACCGAATGTCTACAATCGGAGTCAACTCTCCTCCTCTTGCGTCGATATCACCGAACGTCTAGAAATTTTACAATTCTGTCAATGACTCTCCTATCTTAAATGCTTGAATATAAATCTATAAACAAAGCATAAGCATATCAAAATAAAAAAACAATCTAGTATGTGATTTTATTGGGAAACTCAAGTTGAATCTCATTTGAGTTATATCCCCCCAAAGTCACATGAATTATACCTTTGTCTTCCAGGTCTGACGAAGACGAAGTCTTGTAGTCCAATCTGTCCATACCAAATCTGGTAATGACAATCGCATAAATACAATATCAGTACATAACTCAGTCTCCTGTTCTGTTCCATACTCAAATCAAAACACAAGCTGAATGATATCGGAACAAGATATAATCTAATTCATATCAACGATATCACAATACAATAGAAATCATTACTGAATCTGATTAATCTAAATCAACTGATGTTTTGACGGCATAACAATACAGTCTCGATAACCCCGTCAATCTCAACATCACAGATATAATACCAGAATTCATAATCAGTATCAATACAATTCATAATCTCAATATTGATACAATTAAAATCAGTAACAACACAACTCTGATATCAAATCTCAATCAAATCAACTCTGAAAATCATAACAATTCCATAAACAGTCTATTCTTTAATCTGACTTCAATTATATAATGCCTACTGTAGCAGAAATACCATATCTGATTCATATTCAATTCTGACAATATCATGTTTTCAAATCGTGTCTAAACGTAACAAAACTTACGTCTAGTTGTAGTCCATGTCGATAGGAACACAGTACTGAAGTCAGATTCAAATTCTGATGGAAGGATTTCTCGAAATCACGAATTCTATGCTTGAAGAATTCCTTCCAACATTTTCGTCCCTTTTCTGAATGCTGAGGAAATGAACGATTGTATATATATATATTGCATGAAATGGTACAAATGGCTCGCTCTCCATGCTGCACGTCACACCGCGGGTGCGCTCATTCTTGCACCGCGGGTGCGCTCCAGGTGATGATATACATTACATTTCCCCGAAGCTTGGACCGCGGGTGCGCTCTGTCATGTAACGCTGGTGCACTGACCCTACTGTAGCAACACCGCGGGAGCGATCTGTCTAGCACCACGGGTGCGCTCACCCTCCAATAGCAATATCATACCCTACTGTCCATACACCGCAGGTGCGGTATATTTCCTAGCGCAGGTGCGGTCTCCCTATCTTCAAAAACTCTAACTTTCTGTCCACCTACCGCGGGTGCGGTAGAAACCAGGGCGCGGGTGCAGTGGCACTTTGCCAATAACTCATGTTTGCAACATCACTTCTCCACGTCTGTTCTTGCATTCCTTATTCATACTATATATATATATATATATATATATATATATATCAATTCAAACATATCACCGAGAATCTGAGGCATTACATATGTGCAGCAGTGGCCCCAAGGGACATCTAACGAATCCATCAACTTCATGTAAGTATGTTCGACGTGCAAAACAAGAAAATATTTTATTTTGAGGCATGCTAAATGTCTTGTGACGAATTATGAACGGGTTTAGAAGCCCGTGAACGTGGCCGGTGACCTCTCCACCCCGGTAAAGCATTACCAAGTTAGATCAGGATTGGAAAGCGTTAAAGCATGACCAAGGACCAATCCACCATGTAAAGCATGACCGGGGATCTCATGTATGTGGTAGTGGATTATTCTTTGCCAGCCCAGTTTGTGGTTTAGTCTGATCAGGCGCATTTATGTATGGGCCACTTCTTTTGAAACATATCTCTACGCAAAATGATGAAGTTATGCATGTTCAATTATGTATGATGCAAGTATGTTTAAGAAAAGTTTATGATTATGGCACGTCTATGTTTATGTTATCACGTTCAAGTTTCAAGTATTTACGTTCTACTTTAAAGATGCATTTGATTTATTTATGTATTATTTGTTATTTCCAGTTTATACATTTTAAGTCTTTAGACTCACTAGACTTGATCGAAGCAGGTGAGGAAGATTATGAGGAGACGAGATGTGGGGACCAATGAGCTGGCTTGGACTGCGTATGAGGCTAAACCTGAGGACCGCCTATGTTTTTAAGAACTTTATGATTATTTCAAATACTCTGCTTTCATGATACAGTTCACGATGTTTAAACAAGTGCTTTTGCAAACTTTGCTTGTGGTTGTTTTATTGCAAATATTTTAGGCGAACGGTTGATTTTTATTACAATTCGGAGTGTTACTACTTATTTAAGAAGATTTTTATTTTTCGGCAAATTATAAGTATGTTTTAAAAGTACGGTACGTTACAATACTATTTAATTTTTCTTATATGTCTATGAATTTAATATGTGTATATAGATGTATTAATAAAAATATATATACATATATATATGGAGATATAAATATATATAGATACATACATATACATATATATATAATATATGATCAATAGTTGACTTTGTATGATATATTAAAATGAGAATTTTAATTAATGAAAATAAAGAATCCTATGAGTGTAGGATATTAATCCTAATAAGAGAAAGACTCTTGGGCTACGTTTGGTTGGAAGGATAGGATAAACTAATGATTAGTACGTAAATGATAAAGAAAATGATTGTGGTATGATTGTAATATATGGTGTAAAATAATATTATGTTTGGTACGATTTTTAAGTGTAGGATAATTTTGAATTTTTTGATGAAAAGACGAAATTGCCCTTCCCTTTCGCGACGGCGATAGTGGCGGCGGCGGCAGGCGGCCGGTCGGAAATGGGCTGCCGGAAAAGGTCGGAGGGGGAATCATGCCTTCCCTTTTGCGACGGCTTCTGAAAACCCGTCGCTAATAGCGACGTTTTTTGAGAAACCGTCGCCGATCTTAGGCAACCGTCGCTAATTTGACATTTGGCGACGGTTTATTAGTGCGTGAAACCGTCGCAGATCTTGAGAAACCGTCGCCGATCTTTTTTGAGAAACCGTCGCTAATTTGATTTTGGCATCGATAATGAAGGGTAGTATAGTAAAGTACACGTGTGATATAAACCAGGACTAATAATAATGGGCTTGGACATGGGTTAAAATTAACCAGGCTTGTACAACTTTGTCCATTGCACAACAGATTGGGTTGGTTTATTTATAATTGAACCAAGCAATGGATTAGGCTGGATAAAATTAGACAATCATACCTAATCAGGCCTACCAAGCACAGCCTTGATGTGATGAGGAACCAAACTCTATAAATATTTCATTGAAGGTTAGATAAAATAAGAATGTTGTTGCACACAAATTTTTCACCAAATTTTCTCTCTCTTGCCTCCTACACACAAGTTTCGACCACATTGATGTTTTTGAAGAAAAAATTCATTGTCTGTCGAAAAAAGAAAAGAAAAAATTGATTGTCACTTCCACGGTCGTCACTTCCAAGAGTAAACAATTCTAAATACAGTATAAATGTTTTATTCATATGACACTCAAAGAACGTGAATGTCGAAACTAAAAATTTTAAACTTTCACTGCGTCTTGGGTGTGAGAAAACGATACTCCAACAAATTTTTTATTTTATACCGATTCTTTATAAAAGGTAAACAAAATATTGCTTAGTTAATTTTCACAAAACACCTATGCATACTGAGATGTAATAGTTTTAGTTTAACAAAAATGTTGTAAAGCTTGAAGTAAAACACAAACATATTAAACTTTGCGATTAAAAGTATATTTTTTTTTTGTAGTTTTATATTATTATTTTACAAAATATTTAATACATACTCTGTAACTAACTTCATTATTTATAATGTAAAAATATTATTTTGAATCCAATTTATTTTATATATACACACAAGAAATATTAAAATTATTTTATGTCCAGTTTGTTTCTATTTTGAATATATTTTTACGAAAATATTTTCCCAAAAAATTTTACAATAAAATTTTTAATTTATAAATTGCAATTTCATTAATAACTTTATTGTGACATCTACTAATTTAAAATACGGAAATATTTTTTTTTTTAAATACTCACATTTTCGAAAATATCCATCTAAAAGTTTAACATGCATGCAACCCTACTAGAAAAATATCACACTTAAAGATAATCATAAATATTTAACAACTTATAATAGTGCTGTTTAAAATTGTCAAACTCGACAAACAGAAAAAATGTGTAAACATAACGAGTAAAAATCCTAGTAATCATCATCAATGTACAAAATGCTCATGTCCTCTCAATTCTCGAAAATCATAATGTGCGAAAGAAATGTTGTCCTCGGGTCGAGTGCGCACATCCAGTCATGCCTACTCAGAGTTCAGCACCTCCAGTCCCCTTATAATCATGCTCACCTGCATCACACAGGTCTAGTGAGTCTAAAGACTCAACATACCTGTACCGGGATTAACAAGTATATATACATAGCACACAACAGTGAAAATATACTGTAATCAACATATCTTTCATTAACTTAAAAAAAAAAGTAAGTGTAAACGTGTCATTTGAAATCATAACATGTCAAAACAGTTCATCATATATTATCATATACTTATACATCATTTCCTTTGATGAATTCAGTTAATTAGTTCTGACTTTCGTATCATCATTAATCATTATACGATGAATCCATCTACATAGAACCGTGGTACCCAGCAACTGTCGGACTTCAGTGACAGTATTACCCATCAACTGTGCCTAGGCCTCATCATCAGCATTTACATATACATCTTAAGCATTTACATATACATCATTAGTCACAACTAATTCTTCTCCTTTAAAACATCATCATTTTCATCACTTATCAAAATCATGTGCATGCGTAATTTTTTCTTAAAATCAAACATGCAACATATTTTTCATAATTTCATAAAATTCATAATCATGATGCATAAATATTTAAAAGCATGATAAATTGTGGTCAGGGCACTGCCAGGACTAAAATCTCACCCCGGGTGCAAAATGACCATTTTGCCTCTGGAAACCCAAAATATTTTGCCCCTGTAAACCAAAAATGAATGTTTTACCCTGGACATCTAAATTCCGACCCGAAGCTTACTAAACTACTTAAAACATCCCAAAAAATAATTAAATGTATTTCTTAGACGTAAACTCGAGCTCGTTTAGAAAATTATTCAATTTGTTTTAAAACTTAGACCGAGTTCCCGGTTTAACCCGAATCGACTCGAAACCGAACCAAAATATTACGAACTTAAACCAAGCCTAAAATATCTCTTACCAGCCTCTAAACCTCACTTTCCAACCCCCTAAGACCCACGAAAACAAGGCTGCAAGCTGCTGGAATTTCCAGAAAATGTCAAGTTCGAACCCTAATGCCACCAAGCAACGGTTTTATCGACTCTCATTAAAAGCCAACGTCTCCAGCACCTATCCAGTTATCCTGGACCACGATCGAGCTCAAAGGACCCTACTTGAACCATCTTAACTGGCCGTACTGCCCAAACAACTAACCACATGCGATACCCCCGAAGCCCTTCAACAAACTAACCACATGCGATCGCCTATTGAAACAAGACCAGCAGCTCACGGCTCTCTCCTAGGCCCGTCACGACCCAAGGGGGTCAGCTTCTTGGCCAAGATCGAACCATGAATGGCTGCACCTCCCATAGCCTTCGCACTAACCAACCCGAGCCCCTTCTTGACAACAACTCACGGCCTACAAAATAACTCACCGAGTTCCGACTCCAACTTGATTTTCCCTTAATCAACGACGTTTTACAGCCCCTTAGGACCCTTACTCAATAGTCCCTAGCATCCTTGCAATAAAAACGTGAGAGGTGGGGAAGTTTTATGCATATATCATACCAACAGAAACCATAATCTCAAAAATCATGCATGGACCGAACATTAATCACATGATGCACACAAAACCACATGTATATGACGTGAAATGATGCGAAAATGAAAGTACATGGCGTGCCTTGAAGATTTAAGAACGAAATATATAGTTAGGGTACGTTTTTGAAAATATTGCCCAAACCCTCAAAAAGTACTCCGAATCGTTAAAATTTGCGTACCGGTTAAAAATATGCTCTAGCGGGTAAAAATATCCAACAAAGCCAATTTCTTGAAAAATATACTTAAAACACCTCATATTAATTAATAAAAATTAAACATGTAGTAAAAATAATTTTCCTGATAATTCCTCGGTTTCCGTTCCTCGATCGAGCGCAAAATGCATCTAAAAACCCTAATGCGTGAACTTTTAAATTATCCATGAAATAAATCCTACCATGCAATAAGTATGCATTAAATGCATAAAAATAAATAAACATATCTTTTAATTAAAACCCTAGATTGCATGCATTCGGGTTATGTTAATTTAATTTCCTGGACCTTACATTTATACTGTGATCAATGAGTAGGTTTCTTATGAGATGGTCTCACGAATCTTTATTTGTGAAACGGGTCAACCCTATCGATATTCACAATAAAAAGTAATACTTTTAGCATAAAAAATAATAATTTTTCATGGAAGACCCAAAAAAGAGATCCGTCTGACAAAATACGACCCGTGAGACCGTCTCACACAAGTTTTTGCTGTGATCAATAAAAGAAATTGATTTTTAATTACATTAAAAAATAAGAAGATATAAGATAAAATGTAATAGAAAATAAGAATGAAACATCTTAAACTTCGAAATAAAAATAAAAATAAAAATTAGTTAATGAATGATATTTTTTTCTTATTACAAACAATAATTATTTTGAGCACTATAACTATTTTTATTATATCAATAATTATTTATTTATCATGCATGCATACCACACAAGTGTGTACGTATATATATATATATATATATATATATATATATATTTATTGTTGTTATTTCACATATGCCTGCACATGCATATACCCCGTAATTCTTGAATCTGAGCAAAAAAAGGTATCCGAATGAATGGAAGAAACGAAGGCTCGAAAATAGGAATGCTTTTGAACATTGAATGGAGATTAATGGATGAAAATAATCCATCTTTTTTTAACCACTCAGCCAACTTCTTTCCATCTCTATAAAAGGGCATTGAATCATAGCTAAAATCATCGCATACATTTATTCCAAGCTCTTGCAGGAAGAAGTCGGATCCATATCCTTCTTCTTCCTCATTTTCTTGGAGTTATCCATATACGAAAAAAATTCGAAATAAAACAAGAAAATATTCATCCGATCGAGTTTCGAATAAGAAAAAGCCATGGAGTCAAGAATGATCCTTGTGGCCTTGCTGCTCAGCGTCTCTATCGGGGTTATGGCCGAGGACCCATATCTATTTTTCGACTGGAAAGTCACTTACGGCACCATCGCTCCTCTAGGCGTTCCCCAGCAAGGTATTCTCATCAACGGTCAGTTCCCAGGTCCCAAGATCAACTGCACATCGAACAACAACATCGTCGTTAACGTTTTCAATTATCTGGATGAGCCATTGCTACTCTCATGGAGCGGAGTCCAGCAGAGGAAGAATTCGTGGCAAGATGGAACTCCTGGAACCATGTGTCCTATCTTACCCGGCCAGAACTATACATACCATTTCCAAGTCAAGGACCAGATCGGGAGCTACTTCTACTTCCCAACTACTGGCCTCCAGAGGGCTTCCGGTGGCATTGGAATGCTCCAGATCCACAGCCGTGACCTTATCCCGGTACCCTTCGACGTGCCTGCCAACGAATTCTCTGTCATTCTTGGAGATTGGTATAACAAAGGCCACAAGACTCTCAAAAGGCTACTAGACAGTGGGCGTTCCATCGGAAAGCCTGATGGTATTGTCATCAATGGAAAATCTGGCAAGGTTGGTGACCTTATTGCGGAGCCACTAGCTGTCATGGAGCCCGGGAAGACATACAGATACCGTGTGTGCAATGCGGGTTTGAAAAACTCCATCAACTTTAGGCTCCAAGGCCATCCTTTGAAGCTTGTCGAGTTGGAAGGCTCCCACACCGTGCAGAACGTGTATGACTCGATCGACCTTCACGTCGGGCAATGTTTGTCTGTTTTGGTGACCGCAAATCAAGCTCCAAAGGACTACTACTTCGTGGCATCAAGCCGCTTCGCTAGACGGCCCGATGTGGCTGTATCCGTGGTTCGCTATGCCAACGGTAATGGCCCCGCATCCCCAGTGCTCCCACCAGCACCTGCTGAGAACTCCGCCGGCATTGCCTGGTCGATGAACCAGTTCCGCTCATTCAGGTGGAATCTCACCGCCAGCGCTGCCCGCCCCAACCCTCAAGGCTCCTACCACTACGGAAAGATCGACATCACCCGCACAATCAAGGTAACCAACACCAGGTCAATGGTCGACGGCAAGCTACGCTTCGGCATCAACGGTGTCTCCCATGTCAACACCGAGACCCCATTGAAGCTCGCGGAATACTTCGGGTTGTCAGATAAGGTATTTAAATACGATCTGGTAAAGGACGAGCCCACAGCCACGGGGCCAGCCGTGGTCGCCCCTAGTGTTGTCAATGCTGTTTTCAGGAACTTCGTGGAGATTGTCTTCGAGAACCACGAGAAGACGATCCAAACGTGGCACTTGGACGGCTACTCATTCTTCGCAGTGGCTATCGAGCCCGGGAGGTGGAGCCCTGACAAGAGGAAGCTGTACAACCTGCAAGATGCTGTGAGCAGGCACACAATCCACGTGTACCCGAACTCATGGGCCGCCGTGATGACCACCCTGGACAACGCGGGAATGTGGAACCTGAGGTCCGAAATGTGGGAGAGGACCTATCTAGGACAACAAATGTACTTCAGTGTGCTGTCTCCGGCAAAGTCTTTGAGGGATGAGTACAACATTCCTGAAGCGCAGCAGCTTTGTGGCATTGTGAAGGGTCTGCCCAAGCCTACTCCATATGCTGGCACTTGAAGAAACTACTACTCGTTAGCATTCAACATTATTTACAATAATATGTTGTGTTGTTATTATTTTTTATTAATAATAATCTAGCAATAAAGTTATATTTGAACTTGTGTTTTTTTTCATGATGGGAATTTGAGTAGATGAGTTGGGGCCGGAATTCTTGGCTTTTTTAAGTAATGGCCTTTTTTTACATGAATAAAAGTTTTGTTAATGAAATTATTAATGTTATAAAGTATTTTTTTTGTTGGTTTGTTTTCCGTTCATATTTGATGTCATTTATCTAATATTGTATTTGAATCGATATATTTGTTTTTTTAATAGATGTTTGGAATGTCTTTCAATTTCAATTCAAATTCAACCTAGCGTTTCTCGATTCTAATATTTACATTAACAGTTGTTGAATTTAGACCATTCCTCCCTCGACTTTTATTTAACTAGAGATAGTTCGTTCTCATTTCGAAATATTGATCAATTTTATGAATTTTACATTCTTAAGAAAAAAAATTGTGACAAACTCTATATATGGAAATTCCAACGTTGTAAAAAATTTATTGGAATATTTATGTTTTGGTGTTAACAAATGATTTAATACAAAATTGAACTAAGAAAAACTGAAATGGCTAAACCCGAGTCATGCGAATCGAACAAAACTAACTATGTCCACAAGTTAAATTGATATACCTAAACTATACTAGTCAAGAAAAATTGACTCGGACCTAAACTGAATTATATAAAAGCAACTTTTTATCAAGATATCAGTTTAGAGATCACCACTCATTCCCAAGGAAATCAGATTACACCAGAGAGTTAAATTCATTATTGGATAAGTTTTTTTTTACCTTGTTGATACAACGAAATTCAACCCGCACTACATTTTGTACGGATGTCAGGGAATGATGACTTGGACAATAGACGCAACAAAAACTATCCATACTTACTTAGAACAAATCTTTTTGAAGTTTGTAACCGCTGCAGTTTGAAGTCTATAAATAGAGATGCAGATCAGCTGAGCAGAAGTTATGAACTTACAAAACAAAAGATTATATAGACAGATATCATATTCAAGGTTTCAAGCTTATAACAAAACAGGTCACACACTTAATCACACTTTAAAAAAATTTTGATCGTTAAATATCATTAAGTGTAGTGCCCAAATTCAGTATACGTATAACACATTCATTTATTTAATTATTAAAGCATTTACTTAAGTTTAAATTGAGTTTTAGCCATGCATGATTTATTTAAATGCATTGTTTTTAATTATTTATGTTTATGTGATGCACGTTAAAATGTTTTTCGACATGATCTCTGGTGAAGTGATGTCTGACATCTATGTGCTTGGTCCTCGAGTGAAGAATTGGATTGTAGGTGATAGAAATCGTGCTTGTATTATCACAGAACATGGGCGATTCTTTAGCGTCAACTCCATAATCTCTCAATTGTTGCTGAACCCAGAGCAGATGAGCACAACAGCTTCCAGCAGCAAGGTATTCTGCTTCAGTTGTGGAAGTTGCTATGGATGTTTGTTTCTTGCTGAACCAATAGATCAGTCTGTCTCCTAGAAAATGACATGATCGACTTGTACTTTTACGATCAAGCTTACATCCTGCATAATCTGCATCTGAGTATCCTATTAGATTGAAAGATGAGTCCCTAGAATATTATAACCCAACATTTTGAGTGCCTTTAAGATATTTCAAAATACGTTTGACAGCTGAAAAATGTGATTGCTTAGGATTTTCTTGAAATCTGGTACACATACAGACATCAAAAACGATATCAGGGCGACTAGAAATTAGGTACAATAATGACCTATTAAACCTCTGTAGAGTGCCGCCTCAACTGATATTCCCCCTTGATCAGTATCTAGTTTAACTGACGAGCTCATGGGAGTGCTTGCAGTTGAACACGTTTCCATGCCAAATTTCTTCAGAAACTCCTTCGTGTATTTTGTCTGACTGATAAAAATCCCAGTCTCCAATTGCTTCACTTGTAGCCTAAGGAAAAATGTCAGTTCACTCATCTTGCTCATTTCAAACTTATCCTTCATCAACTTAGCAAATTTTTCTCGCACAGTTTGGGGTTAATTGACCCAAATATAATGTCATCAAAATAAATTTGAACGAGTAGAATATGATCATTCTTTGAAAATTTAAACAAGGTCTTATCAACTGATCCAACAAAAAAATCATGATCAGTGAGAGAGTTTCATACCAAGCTCTTGTAGCTTGTTTAAGACCATATAAGGCTTTGTTCAAATGGTAGACATGATCGGGAAATAAATGATTGATGAAACCTGAGGGTTGTTCAACATAGACCTCTTCTTGCAGCTGGCCATTCAGGAATGCGCTCTTTACATCCATCTGGTAGACTTTGAAATTTTTGAATGAGAAATAGGCAAGGAATATTCTGACAGCTTCCAATCTTGCAACTGGTGTATATGTTTCATAATAGTCAATTCCTTCTTCTTGCCTGTAACCTTGTGCTACGAATCTTGCCTTGTTGCGCACAACTGAACCGTCTTCGTTCAGCTTGTTCCTATATACCCATTTTGTACCTATAACAATTTTTGAAACTGGTCTTGGAACTAGGTTCCAGACATTGTTATGAGTGAACTGATTCAGCTTCTCTTGCATTGTATTTACCTAGTTTGGATCAGCAAGAGCTTCATCAGTTTTCTTCGGTTCCAATTGTGATACAAAAGCTGAATGAATAATTAGATTTAGCATCTGATTTCTTGTTCTTACCGGATCAGATGGATTACCTATCACCAATTTCAGAGGATGTGATTTCTTCCATCTGAATTCAGCATTTGTTGTATCCACGTTAGCAACTGCTTCTGTATCAGTCGGAGCTGCATCAGCAACTGCTTCTGTTTCAGTTGCTGCTGCATCAGTTGATAGTTGAATATTCTCAATGGTCTCTCTCAACTGATTTTCTCGAATAGTTTCATGATCAGCTGGTTGATCTATGATTTCTGGTTCTTGTGTTTGGAGGTAGTTCCGAACGATATGATTATCCTCTTCATCATTATCCTCTAAACTGATATCTGTAAATCTGTCAGCTAGCTCAACTGAATCAGTTGGCTTTCTAGTTAGTACACTTTCTTCAAAACTAACATGGATAGATTCTTCCACATTCAAAGAATTTTTATTAAAAACTCTATATGCTTTGCTAACTGAAGAGTATCCAAGAAATATTCCTCCTGCAGATTTTCCATCAAAGGTTTTTAAACGATTTTTACCATTATCAAGTATAAAATATCTGCAGCCGAATATTTTGAAATAAAAAACCACACTATTTCTTCCATTCCAGATCTCATAAGGTGTTTTCATATGATTCTTATTAATCATAGATCTGTTCTGAGTATAACACGCAGTGTTTTACTGCCTCTGCCCAAAACCTTTGAGAAATACCAGAATACAGCAAGCATCGTTCTAGCAGCTTCTTTAAGGGTCCGATTTCTCCTCTTAGCTACACCATTTTGCTGAGGAATTCTAGCTGCTGAGAGCTCATGCTTAATTCCAGCATTTTCTAAAAAAATTGAAAGAATTTGATTGATGAATTCAGTTCCTCGATCGGATCTGATTCTATCAATTCTAACTGATTTTTCATTTAATAATATTTTGAAAAGCTTAATCAATATTTCAACAATTTGGTCCTTGGATTTGAGAAAAATAACCCAAGTAAATCTTGAAAAATCGTCCACAACCACCAAGGTGTATTTCATTCCCCCTAAGCTCATGGCTGGTATTGGACCAAATAGATCCATATGTAACAGCTCTAAGCATCGGGAAGAAGATTTACGGCCCTTGTTTTTAAAAGAACATTTTACTTGCTTTCCAAACTGACATGCTGAGCAAATTTGTCTTTTGAAAAATTTATTTTGGGTAGACCAGTTACAAGATCATGATGACTCAGAAAAGCAATGGATTCAAAGTTCAGATGGTTCAGTCTCTTATGCCATAACCAGTTTTCAGAAGATTTGGAAGTAATAAGACAAACTGGTGCATAAGGTTGTTCAGTCCAACTTACCTTGTAAGTATTTCCACAACGTTTTCCAGTTAGAATGACTTCATCAGTTGAGTCTCTAACTGAACAAGTATGTTTGTCAAACTGAACTGAGAAATTGTTGTCGCCTAACTGACTGATGCTTATCAAGTTATACTTCAAATTCTCGACTAGCAAAACATCTTTAATTGTAAGCTACCATGGATAAGCTTACCCTTACCCACAGTTTTACCTTTTGAATTATCTCCAAAACTGACATTTGGTCTAGTGTATTTGTGACGTCCCAAAACTTTAAGGTCCACGTGAGCCACATGCATGCAAGTTATTAAATTCCTCATGTATTTTATTAAATGGTTTTAATGCATGTCTATTTCATTAATTTGTGTTTTAATTCATGATCTATGAATTTGCATTATTTTAAATTATTATATGATGCACGTTAAAACGTTTTCCTTGAGTTTGAGGAAAAAGGAGACCGGTGATGATTTTGGCGATTTTAAATGTGGTATTTTATTTTAAGTTGAGGTTGGGGCATTTTAACTAATTTATTAAGTTGTTAGTGATTTAAGAGTTTGAAACTTTTAAAATTAGCACTTAATGTGTGTTATTTTATTTAGGAGATTTTTATTTAAAGGTGAGTAGGGATAGCATTTTTAATTAATTGGATAATTGAGTGACATTTTAATTAGCATTTTTTTAGCATTTTGATTATCATTTTAATTAGCATTTTTTTTAGCATTTTGATTAGTATTTTAATTAGCATTATTAATTCCTAATTAAGCAAATCAATTCCCTAATTTATCCTATTAAATCACACACACGTTTTCTACACTCACACACACTAAACATGTTTTTTACACACACTAAAACACACAACACACACCTACAAGTTTATTTTCAGATTTTAAGAGAGAAAACCTAGGGTTCTCTTTCCCAAGAGCAGCCGCCCAACCCTTCTTATTTTCCAACAAGTTTTCGGTGAATTTTATTGCAAGAAAACCGTCCCTCAGGCGTCCCGGTTCAACCTCGCTTCTTTTCCCGCGTTGGAGTCGTCGTTTCGGTAACGTTAAACATAAAAAGGCACGTATATTCTGTTCTTTCTGCATCGATCTCGTCATATTATGTGTTATGTTATTTTTATGCGTAAAAATTCATGTGTGACGTTCGTCGTTTGAGCAGAAAAAGATTCGGATCAGTTTTGAATTAATTTTAGATCTAAAATCACGTTTTTACTGTCTTTTTAAATACTGCGACTTTTCGGTCAAGATTCTGAGAAAACTTTAAGCATAAAAATTGTAGAACTTTTTGATACCTTCAATTTGATAGTAAATTCAAAATATTTGGATAAAAATTGAGTGAGTTATGGTGTTTTTCGTGGGACTGCTCAAACTGCGTTTTCAGAAAATTATGATATTTATGTGTTCTTGAAGTTTTAATGTTGCAGGCTTCGTTGGGGATCGACGGGTGACCGTTGCTGCATAAAGGTATACTGGTAATGATGTTGGGAGTATTATTGAGGTTTTGTTTCATGTCGACAGGCACTGGATTAATTAGAAGTCGTAGGAACGATTCGGTGTCAATTGTCACGTTTTTGAATGATATGTGTCGTAAGGTGAACATCGTTGCTTTGGGAGTCTATACGAATGTGTTTTGATGTTATGGCAATGCTAGGATGGGTCTCGGGGCGTCGATTCTTGGTACGTGCAATCGAGTCTAGGATGATAAGCATTGCGTGTTCAGAATTTTCGTGAATTTCAGATTTGCGTGGGTGCACGGACCCTTACCCGGACCTCTACACGGGGTCCGTGCCTTTGTTCTTCCGGAGTGCCTTTTTCCAGAGTCTACACGGCCCCTTACCCGGACCTTAGCACGGGGTCCGTGCCTCCCCTTTTCCTTCGCACACATTTTACCGAGCCTACACGGACCCGAGGCCGGACCTGGGCACGGGTTCCGTGTCCTTTATATTTTGGAGAAAATCTTATAGTATGCTTTGAGGTTTGACGTCATGGTTTAGTACAATGATTTACGAGGTCGAGTCATGGGAATTTTAGAACGTCCTAAGGAATTGAATGAACTGGTAAGTAAGTATGATTGATACGTCTAAGCTATGTAAGTAAGTATGCAGTTTCATGCTAGTATGTGCAGCAGCGACGGCCCCGATCGAAGTCCAACGAATCCCTCAACGCCAAGTAAGTATGTGACGTGCAAGAAAATATTTTAAGTTTTTGAGGTATGCTAAATGTCTTGTGACCAAGTTATGAATGGGTTTGGAATTCGGTGAACGTGGCCGAGGACCTCTCCGCCCCGTTAAATTATGAACGGGTTAGATCGTGGTTGGAAAGCGTTAAATTATGAACGGGGACCAACCAGCCCGTTAAATTATGAACGGGGATCTCATGTATGTGGCAGTGGATACGTCCCTGTCAGCCCAGTACTGTGGTTTGTCTGATCATGCATTTATTATGTTACGGGTCACTTGCTTTGAAACATCCTCTAAGCAAAATGATGAAGTTATGTATGTTCAAGTATTTTCAAGTATGCAGCATGTTAAGAAAAGTTTATGTTGATGGCATGTCTAAGTATGTATGTACGTATGTTCAAGTTTTAATACGCAAGTCAAGTTTCAAGTTATGTATGTCCTATTTTAAAGTTGCATGCGATTTTATTACGTAGTACTCGTTATTCCAGTTTATACGTGTTGAGTCTTTAGACTCACTAGACTTGATCGATGCAGGTGACTCTGTTGAGGAGACAGGAGGTGGCGACCAAGGGGCAGGCTTGGACTGAGTGGCAGGCTAGACCCGAGGACCGCAATGTTTACGTTTTGTGCAAAGTTTAAAAATACTCTGATTTTTAAATATCTGGATGCGAAATATTTTGAGACAGTTTCTTTTAGCAAAATTTTATTGGTGACGGATGATTTTGAGATTTATTCTTATGAATGTTGAGTGACGACCGTATGGATTTTATATTTAAGAAAATTTTTAATTCTTCCGCATTTTTTTTTGAGTATGAAAGTACGGTTCGTTACAGTTGGTATCAGAGCGGTATTCTTGTAAAGGGTTATGCCTACTGCCAGTCGCAAGTAGCTCACGAAGTCACACCTCAAGTCTGTAAGTTTTAAGGTTTTAAATTTTTTCATGTATTAAGCATTCAAGTCATGATTTTAGCAAGTGCATGTTTTAATGCAACCACCTGTATGTTTACATGACGTACGTTTTACAGTACAGGTTTATCTGTCGTTATGAATTGAGATTGGATCCTTAAAACTTTTATGCATGTTACGACATGAAATGAGAAATTATTTAATTTTCTTGCATGCTGGTGCGGTGGAAGTGGACATGAGCAAGGGCGTCCGGAAAAGTTGGAAATAATTTGTCTATATTAATTTTTGGTTAGTAGTACTGATGTTATACTCGTGGGTAATAAGTTAAACTTGACAATTACGAATGCTTTTGGGACTTGTAGATTTTCTAAGAAATTATTGATGGTTTGTGGTTGCTAGCTGAGTTGCTTTTTGAGAACTCCGTGTAAGGATTAATTATTTGAGACTACGACGATATTTGGAAGTATACAAGCATAGAATTTATTTAGGATGCATGCTCCCCCTAGTTAGATTTAAGGATTTAATTGCACGAATTGAGAATTTTAAGGACCTAGTGGTAATGACCAATAGTTTCAGGACCTAAGTGCAAAGATAAAAATCCTAAGGGACTAGTTTCGAATTTATCGTTTGGGATTAAATTCCGAGTTTCGAGGATTTTAAGGTTTAATGAGACTAAAATCGAATATTTTATTGGGGACCGAAAATGAAAATTTTGAAGAGTTGTAGGGTCAAATTGCAAATTCAGAAAATTTTGGGGATTAAATTCGAATTTTTGAGGAACACTTGGGTTAAATTAGTAAATTTCGAGGCTATGAGAATTGAATTTGGGTCTAATAAGCTTAAAAATTTTTGAATTTTATGTTGCGAGGAACTTACACAATGGAATTAGGAACACCAAGAACTTATGGTTAAATGTGAAATTTCCGAAATTTAGGACAAACTGGATAATTTGAGGAAATAATGAATTAATGCTACAATTTTAAGGAATTTGGGGGACTAGTTTAGCAGTAAGTGAGAATTGAATGGTTTAAATGATAGGAATTTTCGATAATATAGGCTCGAAGAGATATTTAGAACCTCAAAACATTTGGGTTATAAGATTATAAGGAATGATAATCAGGGACGTTGTTGGATGGATCAACCTTAGGCTTGAAAAGTTAAAAGTAGGCGAAATAATGATGTGGCAAAGTTAGAATTCAGAGTAAGGACAATTTAAGGTAAAGTTGATCGGTTAACTAAGTTATAAGACTAGAGATTGAATTAACATTTTTTTTGGGAACTTAAGTTGATGTGTCATAAGTTTTAGTCATGATTGTAACAGTTAAGCTTGTACCTTTGTTGGAATTTGATTTTTCTAGAAGGTTGGGTATGGTTGATGATTAGGTTATTTGATAGACGACGCATGTAAGAATTGAGGTAGACATCTTGTCTTGGGAAATTTTTGTAGGTTATTAAGAAACTTGAGAATAAGTGAATATGTGTGTTGGAATTATGTTATCCAAAACTATTTGGACTGCGTAAGGTTGAATTTCAAATTTATGGGATATTTGCTCATACAGAATTTTTGGGTGAAATAAAAACAAAGGGAATTATTGGTGTTCAACATAAGTTATCAATAAATGAATATTAAGATTTTTATTGAGTAAGAAATCTACAAGCTTGATATGGGGATTCTAGAATTCTATGGGTTATAATTGGAGTTGATTCATTAGAGTTAGTCCATTATTAATAAAGGAAGCTTATTAAGTTTTATACGCTAGAATTAATTGAGTATTGGGGATACGTCTAAGTGGGACATTCGTTCCAATGAGGAAGGCTCAAGTGTCTTAGGCTTTAACTATATTGTAATAGTGAAGAAAATAGTTTAAGCTTGTGATTGATGCTAGAAAGTTTTTATTATTTAAGGAGAGGATCGATATTATATATTTTGGGGTTTTACGGATTTATGTTACTCGAAATTAAAGGTTGGCAACAATTTTATATTTGGGATGTACTCCTAAATAGCTAAGTTATGTAAGTTTGTATCGTAAGATAAATATTCGATTCAAGGGTTGTAGGCCAATATTAACATATGAGGATTAAGATAAGATTTAACTTTTAAGTGTATTGCTGAGGATGGAAGTTGATCAGTAACCGTTGGTGCTAAGACCTCTTAGGCTGGACTGCATAAATGCGTATGTAATAGTTCGATGAGCAATAGGGGTATGGTATGAGAAAGTAAGATACAATAAGTTTGAACCTCCATTTCTAATATTAGGAATTGTGAGAAGAGTCAGAATTCGAGGTCGTAGTAAAGTAAACTAAGTTACCATAAGTCGTTTTAAGTTGTGATTCGCAAACGAGGTTTTTGGTAGGCAATTTAATTAGGATTGAAGAGACGTAAGGACAACATAAGACTTAATTTTATTCAGAGAAGCGCAGCGGTAGCGTGGATCGTTGGAGTACTAGAATTAAAACTCTAAATTTTGGATTATCGAGGATAAGCGAATTTCGGGGACGAAATTCAATTTAAGGGGGATAGATTGTGACGTCCCAAAACTTTAAGGTCCGCGTGAGCCACATGCATGCAAGTTATTAAATTCCTCATGTATTTTATTAAATGGTTTTAATGCATGTCTATTTCATTAATTTGTGTTTTAATTCATGATCTATGAATTTCCATTATTTTAAATTATTATATGATGCACGTTAAAACGTTTTCCTTGAGTTTCATGTTTCAGGCGATTACCCGAGGCGGGATCGAGGAAAAAGGAGACCGGTGATGATTTTGGCGATTTTAAATGTGGTATTTTATTTTAAGTTGAGGTTGGGGCATTTTAACTAATTTATTAAGTTGTTAGTGATTTAAGAGTTTGAAACTTTTAAAATTAGCACTTAATGTGTGTTATTTTATTTAGGGGATTTTTATTTAAAGGTGAGTAGGGATAGCATTTTTAATTAATTGGCTAATTGAGTGACATTTTAATTAGCATTTTTTTAGCATTTTGATTATCATTTTAATTAGCATTTTTTTTAGCATTTTGATTAGCATTTTAATTAGCATTATTAATTCTTAATTAAGCAAATCAATTCCCTAATTTATCCTATTAAATCACACACACGTTTTCTACACTCACACACACTAAACATGTTTTTTACACACACTAAAACACACAACACACACCTACAAGTTTATTTTCAGATTTTAAGAGAGAAAACCTAGGGTTCTCTTTCCCAAGAGCAGCCGCCCAACCCTTCTTATTTTCCAACAAGTTTTCGGTGAATTTTATTGCAAGAAAACCGTCCCTCAGGCGTCCCGGTTCAACCTCGCTTCTTTTCCCGCGTTGGAGTCGTCGTTTCGGTAACGTTAAACATAAAAAGGCACGTATATTCTGTTCTTTCTGCATCGATCTCGTCATATTATGTGTTATGTTATTTTTATGCGTAAAAATTCATGTATGACGTTCGTCGTTTGAGCAGAAAAAGATTCGGATCAGTTTTGAATTAATTTTAGATCTAAAATCACGTTTTTACTGTCTTTTTAAATACTGCGACTTTTCGGTCAAGATTCTGAGAAAACTTTAAGCATAAAAATTGTAGAACTTTTTGATACCTTCAATTTGATAGTAAATTCAAAATATTTGGATAAAATTTGAGTGAGTTATGGTGTTTTTCGTGGGACTGCTCAAACTGCGTTTTCAGAAAATTATGATATTTATGCGTTCTTGAAGTTTTAATGTTGCAGGCTTCGTTGGGGATCAACGGGTGACCGTTGCTGCATAAAGGTATACTGGTAATGATGTTGGGAGTATTATTGAGGTTTTGTTTCATGTCGACAGGCACTGGATTAATTAGAAGTCGTAGGAAACGATTCGGTGTCAATTGTCACGTTTTTGAATGATATGTGTCGTAAGGTGAACATCGTTGCTTTGGGAGTCTATACGAATGTGTTTTGATGTTATGGCAATGCTAGGATGGGTCTCGGGGCGTCGATTCATGGTACGTGCAATCGAGTCTAGGATGATAAGCATTGCGTGTTCAGAATTTTCGTGAATTTCAGATTTGCGTGGGTGCACGGACCCTTACCCGGACCTCTACACGGGGTCCGTGCCTTTGTTCTTCCGGAGTGCCTTTTTCCAGAGTCTACACGGCCCCTTACCCGGACCTTAGCACGGGGTCCGTGCCTCCCCTTTTCCTTCGCACACATTTTACCGAGCCTACACGGACCCGAGGCCGGACCTGGGCACGGGTTCCGTGTCCTTTATATTTTGGAGAAAATCTTATAGTATGCTTTGAGGTTTGACGTCATGGTTTAGTACAATGATTTACGAGGTCGAGTCATGGGAATTTTAGAACGTCCTAAGGAATTGAATGAACTGGTAAGTAAGTATGATTGATACGTCTAAGCTATGTAAGTAAGTATGCAGTTTCATGCTAGTATGTGCAGCAGCGACAGCCCCGATCGAAGTCCAACGAATCCCTCAACGCCAAGTAAGTATGTGACGTGCAAGAAAATATTTTAAGTTTTTGAGGTATGCTAAATGTCTTGTGACCAAATTATGAATGGGTTTGGAAGTCGGTGAACGTGGCCGAGGACCTCTCCGCCCCGTTAAATTATGAACGGGTTAGATCGTGGTTGGAAAGCGTTAAATTATGAACGGGGACCAACCAGCCCGTTAAATTATGAACGGGGATCTCATGTATGTGGCAGTGGATACGTCCCTGTCAGCCCAGTACTGTGGTTTGTCTGATCATGCATTTATTATGTTACGGGTCACTTGCTTTGAAACATCCTCTAAGCAAAATGATGAAGTTATGTATGTTCAAGTATTTTCAAGTATGCAGCATGTTAAGAAAAGTTTATGTTGATGGCATGTCTAAGTATGTATGTACGTATGTTCAAGTTTTAATACGCAAGTCAAGTTTCAAGTTATGTATGTCCTATTTTAAAGTTGCATGCGATTTTATTACGTAGTACTCGTTATTCTAGTTTATACGTGTTGAGTCTTTAGACTCACTAGACTTGATCGATGCAGGTGACTATGTTGAGGAGACAGGAGGTGGCGACCAAGGGGCAGGCTTGGACTGAGTGGCAGGCTAGACCCGAGGACCGCAATGTTTACGTTTTGTGCAAAGTTTAAAAATACTCTGATTTTTAAATATCTGGATGCGAAATATTTTGAGACAGTTTCTTTTAGCAAAATTTTATTGGTGACGGATGATTTTGAGATTTATTCTTATGAATGTTGAGTGACGACCGTATGGATTTTATATTTAAGAAAATTTTTAATTCTTCCGCATTTTTTTTTGAGTATGAAAGTACGGTTCGTTACAGTATTTGATCAGTTGAGATAATAAGTTTGCATCTCCTGTCATGTCTCGTGAGCAACCACTATCCAAGTACCAGATTGATTCCTTTCATGTACCTGTTACCTGCAATCACACAAAAATATGATTCTGGTACCCTTATCTATTTGGGTCCAAAACTGATTAGTCTTTTAGGAACCCAGACTTGGTTCAGTCTAACTGACTGTCCAGTTGTCGTATTTTAGACGGTCTTTCTAGATCTGTGTGTGCTCGGTGTGTAGTGTGCAGATGAGACAAAATGAGATTTAGCTTTGTTCAAGTGATTGTTCAATCGATATCTTTTCTGAACATGCTTGTTGTTATAGTAATTGGAGTAGTCATTTGAATAATTTCTTTTTAACCTTTTTGATGACTGACTGCGTGAGTCAGCTAAAGCTTTTGGGCTATTACCAATACCATATCTTCTAGCCTTCTTTGTACTTTCAGTAGGCTGTTCAACCAGTTTACTTTCCTCAGTTTGTTCTTGTACCATAACTGATTTGATAAAGTGAATGTATTTCCCTTTATCCATATTCAGTTTTGGTTGAGTACCATTGGAAGCCATTTCATCTTGGTTGCTGAACCCTAAACCAGTTTTATCAGTGACTGATTTCTGTGATGTCTGTATATCAGTTAATGCAACAGATGATTTGTTTCAAGCCTGAATAAGCTTAGTTTGCTTTGAATTTTCAAGCATCAACTTTTGAATCATTGATTGATTCCTGCTTCTTTCAGCTTTGAGCTCAGCAATTTCTCCTTTAAGATTCAACACATCAACTGATGCATCAGTTGAAGTTTTATTGTCTATAGGATCATTTTGCTTTGCTCTAGCCTTTTCAAATGATAAGGCAAGCTTATGATACTCACTAACCATATCATGCAGAGTTGAAATAAGTTCTTCTCTAGTGAAATCAGTTGAGCTAAAGTCAAATACCTGTTGAATGCTTGACCCCAGTTCTGTATCACCAGTCATCAGACATTTCACTTCCTCTTCACTATCACAGGAACTGCATGAGGTCTCTAGCTCTGACTCTTCGCTCTCAGTTTCAGCCCATTTTGATTTGCTCTCTTCAGCTAAGAGCACTTCATGCTTCTTTCGGAAGGACTTCTTATCTTCTTTGGGTCTCCTCTTGTGCTCATACAATTTCTTCTTTCTTTCAGTTGATCCTTGACTGTCTTTCTTGGGTTTGGTATGGTCAGCAATGAAGTGACCAGGTTTGTCACAGTTGTAGCAAGCGTTTGATTCCTCCTTGGAATTGCCTCTTTGATATTTATTCTAGGAATTTCCCTGATTTTTCCTCATAAATCTTCCGAACTTTTTGATGAACAATGACATGGCATCATTGCTTAGTTGATCAGCAACTTTCGCTACTGAACCAGTTGGTTCTGTTCTAACAACAGCTAAGGCAGTTGTGGCTACTGGAGTAGAGGGTTCTCCTTCTCGAGTTTGCAACTCGAACTCATATGCCTTCAGATCAGCAAAGAGACATGAAGCTCAACTTTGTTCAGATCCTTGGATTCCCTCATTGCCATGGTCTTTACGTCCCACTCCTTGGGAAGACCTCTGATTACCTTCAAGGAAATTTCTTAGTTTGTATACAATTTTCCAAGTGCATTTAATTCATTGATGATGCAGCTGGTTATTTCATCATATTCATGCATCGTTTGACCAGCTCTCATTTTGATATCGTCAAACTTCTGAACATCAATAAAAAGTTTGTTTTCTTTGGTTTGTTCGTTCCCTTCGCAAAGCTGGATCAGCTTCTCCCAAATCTCTTTGGCTGTCTTGTACATTTTGATTTTACTGAATGTTGTTACCTTGTCAAGTGTTTTGTATAGTATGTATTTTGCTACGTTGTCCAGATTTTCTTTCCGTTTATCTTCAGTAGTCCACTCATCTCTGGGCTTTTCAATTCTATGAGGTGCCCCGTCTGTGATTGCGACTGCTGTATTTGAAACGTCCTGATCTTTTTATTTCTTTAAAAGTACTAGAATTTTTTTTTTATTTTAAAACTCGTTTTGACACCTAACTTCGACCCCGAGCCATCTCTTAATTTTATCGAGTTACCCCCGAACCATGTCGAGCCAAAAGGTGCCCAACATGTTAAAATATCCTAATGGACCCTTACTTCACTAAAAACCCATGCCCAACAACAAAAACGTGAGCCCCATTCAAGATTCACATGCTGGCCGAGAGTTGCAATGGCATTAGGACTCTTGCTTCTTGTCCAAACTCTGGTTAACCGACTCAGCCCCTGCACCAACCCCCCCGTGCCCCTTCCTCGGACCCTGGTTCATCCCTCTAGTCCAGCCCGAGACCCCTGGCTGAACCGAGCGAGCCCCTGCACGCTGCTGCACACGGCGCGACGTGCCATCTCTTCTCGGGTGAGAGTCCTTGTCAACAAGGACTCTTCCCAAACCACTTGGTTCGAGTCCTATCATCGCTAGGACCCTTCCCTTGACTTCTCTACGACCCTGGCTAGCCCTGGACAAGAGCCGTGACCAAGACCAGCCACAAGACCCAACAACCGAACCCCCATGCATATATGGTGCAGAAAACGTTTCCCTTCTCGTTAATTTTGGTGCAGCATGTGTGTGGTGTTTAGCTGGTGCTTAGGAGTCTAAAATTCATGTAAAAACCTTACCATAACCTTCCTACACATGGCAGCCCCTTTATGCACACAAACAACACAATTTGGATAAAAAATTCTACTTGAAACTTTCATGCTACATGTAAAAACGAAAATACAGCAAGTGTTCCTTGTTTTGTAAAATTTTTCATGCATAAACAAATATTATGATGTGTTGATGATTTGAAGGAAAGAATAGGCGTGCCTTTGCGTTCTAAACGCACGATTATCCGTTGACGACAAAGAACGGGGCTTGAAATTTGGCTTGATCTTCTTGAGGCCCTTCGATTTTTCTCTCCAAAATATGGTGTGGTGCCGTGTGTGTTGTGTTGCAAAGGGTGGGGAGCGTTTTATTTTTCTCTAACTTGAGTGGCCGAGTGATTGTGAGTTGTATGGAAGGGTTTTGTAGTTTATATACTAAAGATAATACTAATTAAACACTAATTATTGGTTAAGCCCATTAATCAAATTAATTAGGCACAATTAGCCCATTAGTGTTTAATTAAAATTTTAAAAATAGTTTTGTTTGATAAAGTTTGTGAATTTATTAGCCGGGTTGCCAAAACGTTCATATTTTTGTTTAAAAATCCAACACCGATAAAAATTACGTCCCGGCGTATAAAATCACCTCAAAACCCCATATTTTCAAAAATAAGAAAAAGCATCACAATCATTAAATAATCGAAAATAATTATTTAGTAAAAACATTTTTCGTCATTCAGCCCTCGGTCCCCGTTCCTCGATCGTCACTTGAATAATCCTTTAAAAATACATTTTAATGCAATCATGTAGAAAAATTTATTTTAAACATATGAAAATGCACCACATAACTAATTAATTCAATTAAAATACAAGAGAATTTAATAAATCGTATGCATGTGGTTCGCGTGGACCTTTAAATTTTCGGGGCGTTACAATCTTCCCCCCTTAAATTGAATTTCGTCCTCGAAATTCGCTTATCCTTAATAACCCAAAGTTTAGACTTAGTTCTAGTATCCCAAAAATGCACGCTTCCGTCGCCTACTCTGATAAAACTTAATTTCTAGGATGTCCTTACGTTGATCCCAATTAAATTTTCCTACTAAATCTTTATTTTCAAATCGTAACTTAACAAGACCCAAATGACTTAGTACTATATTATTATAACCTCGAATTTCTATTTTTCTTAAAATTCCCAAAGTTAAAAGATGGATAACCAAAATTATCGTATATTACTTTCTTTAATTTATACCCAAAATATTCATCAACTTATCAAATTTCGATCTTAACTCTCAAATGCGTCTGCTAACACTTAGATTTTTCAAGCCTAATATTGTTTCATCCTTAAAAACCCTTGATTCAAATTCCTTATAATACTAAAATCAAGATATCCCAAGCTTCTGAATATTCTTAAAAATCTAAATCCTCAAAATTCTTATCATTTAACCCATTCAATTCTCGTTTATTGCTAAAACTAGTCCCAAAATTCCGTAATAATTACAAAATCAATTCTTAATTTCCTCAAAAATTATCCTAATTAATCTTTAATTTTGAAAATCCTACGATTAACCCACAAGTTCTTGGCATTCTTAATTTCTTTCTACAGGTTTCCCATAACATAATTTCAATAAATTTAAACTTATTTACCCAAAAATAAATTTCTATAACCAATCTTACTTTTCATCAACTTAAAATCCTAATTTATACATTTTCTTATTCCCAAAGTCGTTGTAAATCCTCGAATCATTATTACTTATGAGTAATTCCCAAAAATTAATTCGACTAGTAACCATGAATCAAAAAAATTGTCTTAGAAAATCTACGTGTCCAAAAGCATTCATAATATTCTCGATTAACTTATAGCCCAAAAAGTAGAACGTCAATACTAAAACCCAAAAATCAACATCGTCCAATTCCACCACAAAGCCAACATGCGTTAAAAAAAATAATAATAATAATTTTCCATTTCATATCGTAACACGTATAAAAATTCCAAAGCATATAAATCACATATCCTCATTAGGTTATTAAACATGTAACGTAAACATATGATTCATATAATTATGCAGGTAACATCATAAAAACATATAAAGCATTTAAACTTACAAGTTTGAGGCTTGACGACTGATCTTCCCGGCGCTGATGGTGGCACAACCCTTTACAGAACCATTGCTCTGATACCAACTGAAACGTCTACTTATTTGTTTTTTTAAAAAGTACTAGGAAATTTTTTTTTTAAAACCTCACTTAGCATTGGCCAAACCATAAAATATTTTTGACATCATTTTAAAAATAAACATCCAACTACACATTGGACAAATATAGCCCATACTATAATTTCTCAAAACCTCTCAAAACATAAATAAAAAGTCGTAAAATATTTTTTAACATAACTTAAAATCATAAATAATAACTAGTGCGGAAAACTAGCGTCGGTCCTCGGGTTATGTGCACCTTCAGTCCAGCAAAGTCAACCATCAAGACCTCCATAATATTTTTAACATAATCACCTGCATCAATCACACCTAGTGAGTCTAAAGACTCAATACGTCATATTCTTGATAACGAGTAATACATAATACAGTTAACATATAACGGTGAAAAATATTTGTACTTAAAATATCGTTTTCATGAAGATGCATAAACATAAACATTTTCGTAAATATTTTCATGATGCATAAAAACATTTTCATAAAAACATAAACATATTCATATCCATATTCGTATCCATATTCATATTCGTATTCATATTCATGTTCGTGTTTGTTGAATTCAGATCGTTGATTGTGACTCGTATTCTTAAACGTATTGGGCGATGGATCCATCTACATGTAACCACAGTACTGGGCGGCGGGAGACACCAGCAACACTCTCACCGGTCAACTGGGCCCTGGCCTACGTACTAACATATCATGGCATTGGAAATACGATCGTCGGGGCTCCCTCTGGGGCCTTTTCCCATAAATGGGCTCCCTCTGGGGCCTTCTCCCCTCACGACATCTCCAATCATATTCATCATATTCGTATTCGTATTCATATAAACGGAAACACGATCGTTGGGCTCCCACTGGGACCATAACCCTCACGATATTTCCAACATATTGCAGTAGTCACTATCCCTTCACGTCCTTCAACATGTTATCATCACTTAATAAAAACATGCAAATAATATCATTTTTATTTTGAAACCAAGCATGCAACATGTCTTTTAAATGCTCATATTTAAATCATAAAAAATCATAGACATTTAAAAATCATAACTTAACATATTAAAAATCATGAACATCCATGAACATTTTAAAATAAACATTTTTACATCATAAATGTTTAAAATAAACGTAAACATTTAAACTAAACATTTTAGCATATTAAATCATAAAACATTAAACATATTAACGTCTTAAAAATCCATAAACATATAAAATTGACATATTAACATATAAGCATACATAATCATTAAAAATAATCATATTAGCATATAAAACAACGTTACGGGCACTGCCATGACGTTTACTAATTTTTAGGTGTAAAAAGACGGTTTTACCCCTAGACATAAAATTTTATGTTTTTGACTTTTTCTTAATTTCATTGACTCTAACATGTTCCAAATAATTATTTAAGCCTACATGAATTTTCTCATATTTTTATTTGTCATAAATCGACGACTTTTAATTTATTCTTTAAATGTGACGCATTAATGCGTTTTAATCCCTAATTAAACCAAACCTTAATATAAAATTCCCAAATTAAAAACTTAGACTTATAATAATTATTTAAGCTTAAAACTAATTTTTCATAATTTTATAAGGCTTAAAACTAGGCGTTTCAATTAACTCGTTAATTAACGTTTCGTGCGGCGATTAAATTCCGAATAAATCCAAAACTCGTTATTTTGATCCCAAATTTTTAACATAACCTTTTTATGATTTATCCTACCCTTCCAAGTCGTGATCCACACCCGTGGACCCATGGGTTCAATTTTAGCTTTATTAATTTCGTTTTTGACACCTTATCGAACACACCGAGCCATCTCCTAATTTACCCGAGCCACGCCCGAGCCACCTTGAGCCAAAACTTAGCCAACCCATCTAGGGACCCTACTGTTCAAAACCAGCCCGAAAAACCAGCCCTGGCCCGACCAAAAACCTCCTGGAACTCGACCCATGTGCTGTACGTGTTGTGCATGTGTAGCCTAGGGACTTTAGGACTCCTATCTAGTCTAGGACACTACCAGCCACCCAGAACTCGACCCCCCATGAACCTAACCCTCCCTGGACCACGCCCTGACCCAGTCCTGTCCCTTGAACTTGCGCCTGAAGCGCTTCAAGCCCGCTGCAAGAAGATGCAGAGCTGCGCGCGAGTGTTTCCTTCAAGATCTCTCGAGCCAACGGCCAGCTCAGCCACTCCAGCCCCTAGCCCGACCCATGCCCCTCATCCTAGGACCCTGATGGACTACCTAGTTCGCCCTTAGCCCCGCTGCACGAGCCCCTCCCCTTGGCTGCCCCTTACCTGTACGTGCGAGGAGTCCCTACTGCATGGGACTCCTCCAAAGCTGCGCTCCAGGGTTCCTAGCCATGCTAGGACCCTTCCTGACCCTGACCCATGTCCAGCACGAGCCCACCTCGAGACCTGGTCGCACCCCTACGCCCCATGCATAAGATCAAGTCCCTTGAACCCAACAAGCACACAACTAAGTTAAAAACTCACGGCCCTTTATTCTGAATTTTTCCCTTCGGTTCCAGAATTCTTTTCTTGTTAAAATTGACATGTTTTGCTCATATTTTAATCATATTTTATCATGTTTATTCATGGCAGCCCCTTGACACATATTAAACAAGTTTTGGAGCAACAAACATGCTTTAAATTCCACCTATGATGCATAAAAGAATTTATTTCAAAGCCTCACTTAATTTTTCATGCCAAACATATTTAAGCAAATACTATGGTGTGAATGATGAGTAAAAGGAGAATATGGCGTGCCTTTGCGTTTTAAACGCACGAAAAACTTGTTGACGATGAAGAACGGAGGGTCGACTTTGGCTTGAATTCCTCTTGATCCTCACGAAAATCCTTCAACTTTGTGGAGTGCAAGTGTGTATCGTGTAAGGGGTGGTGGGGAGAGTTTGAAATTGTGGGGAGTGTGTGGCCGTGAGTTGAGTTGTATGGTGTAGGGTTTTTTGTTTAATAAATACTTTAAATACTAATTAAACAACTAAATAGGCTTTAGGCCTATTAAGCCCTTAGATTAAGCCCACTAGCACTAATTAGGATTTAATAAAATATTAACAAGGTTTTTGTTAAATTACATTTGTGAATTTATTAGCCGGGTTGCTCGAAAGCTCGTATTTTATTTGAAAATCCAATACCGATAAAAATTACGTTCCGGCGCATAAAATCACCTTAAAACCCCTTATTTTTAAAAAATAATAAAAAGCATCTCCCCACCTTTAAATAATTAAAATCAACTATTTAATAAAAATCATTTTCTATTTTTCAGCCCTCGGTCCCCGTTCCTCGATCGCAACTCGAATAACCTTAAAAATACAATTTTAATGCAACCATGTAGAAAATATAATTTAAACATGTCAATTATGCACCACATAATCAATTAATGCAATTAAAACAATTAATTAAAATACAAAGGAATTTAATAATTGCATGCACGTGGTTTGCGTAGACTTTAAAATTTTCGGGGCGTTACAATCTTCCCCCCTTAAATTGAATTTCGTCCTCGAAATTCGCTTGTCCTTGATAATCAAACAATTTATTATTTCATATCGTATCACATATAAAAATTCTAAAGCATAAAAATCATATATTATCATAAAGCTATTAAACATATGACGTAAACATATAATTCATATAATTATGCAAGTAACATCATAAAATCATATAAAGCATGTAAACTTACAAATTGAGGCTTGACGACTGATCTTCCCGGCGCTGATGATGACACAACCCTTTACAGGACCTTTGCTCTGATACCAACTGAAACGTCCTGACCTTTTTATTTCTTTAAAAGTACTAGAATTTTTTTTTTTATTTTAAAACTCGTTTTGACACCTAACTTCGACCCCGAGCCATCTCTTAATTTTATCGAGTTACCCCCGAACCATGTCGAGCCAAAAGGTGCCCAACATGTTAAAATATCCTAATGGACCCTTACTTCACTAAAAACCCATGCCCAACAACAAAAACGTGAGCCCCATTCAAGATTCACATGCTGGCCGAGAGTTGCAATGGCATTAGGACTCTTGCTTCTTGTCCAAACTCTGGTTAACCGACTCAGCCCCTGCACCAACCCCCCCCCGTGCCCCTTCCTCGGACCCTGGTTCATCCCTCTAGTCCAGCCCGAGACCCCTGGCTGAACCGAGCGAGCCCCTGCACGCTGCTGCACACGGCGCGACGTGCCATCTCTTCTCGGGTGAGAGTCCTTGTCAACAAGGACTCTTCCCAAACCACTTGGTTCGAGTCCTATCATCGCTAGGACCCTTCCCTTGACTTCTCTACGACCCTGGCTAGCCCTGGACAAGAGCTGTGACCAAGACCAGCCACAAGACCCAACAACCGAACCCCCATGCATATATGGTGCAGAAAACGTTTCCCTTCTCGTTAATTTTGGTGCAGCATGTGTGTGGTGTTTAGGTGGTGCTTAGGAGTCTAAAATTCATGTAAAAACCTTACCATAACCTTTCCTACACATGGCAGCCCTTTATGCACACAAACAACACAATTTGGATAAAAAATTCTACTTGAAACTTTCATGCTACATGTAAAAACGAAAATACAGCAAGTGAAACGTCCCGTGTTCTTTTGTTTAAAATGCACTAGATTTTTTTTTTTTTTAAATTTCGGTCAAACATAAAAATATTTTAATAAAATATTTTTGTGCATGATCTAGAACATTCGCTAGCTAGCATTTAAAAATCAATTGCTAACGTCATAAAATAAAATAATCGCATGAGTTACCAAACCTAGAAAGCAATAATCGTGAAACGTATTTTCCTCCCCAAAACCACTCTAAAGCATAAATAAATGGTTTTAAAAATCTTTTAACGTGAAATCATATTCCATAATCATGAGTGCGGAAAAACAGTAGAAGCGCTGGTCCTCGGGTTGTGTGCACCTTCAGTCCAGTCATCTCACGTGTCAAGCCCTCCCTCAACCTCACCTGCATCCATCACACCTAGTGAGTCTAAAGACTCAACACACCAAAACTTTGTAACGAGTAATAGATATAAAATCACATGCAACAGTGAAAA